>NW_027077845.1:0-130000 GCF_963930625.1 Muntiacus reevesi
AGGCAGCCCAAACCTAGGCACTATCTCCTTCAGCAGAGCTTTACAGACTTCTGTAGCTATCTCAGTCTCAGTATTGAACGCTTCGATCCATCCTCTGAATGTGTCAATAAAGACTAGCAAGTAAGAAAACCCTTGGGTCTTGGGCATGGCTGTAAATTCTACATGCCAGTCCGCTCCTGGGTATGATCCCCGATGTTGGACAGGTGTAATTAGAGGAGGTCTGGTTTTTGGGTTATTTTTTAGACAGGTGTCACAATTTTGTGTGACCTGTTTAACAACCTTAGCTAACTGGGGATGGGAGAGAATAGGCTTAAGCAAGTTTTCTAGATTATGTTTTCCAAAATGGACGCTCTTATGTAAGGTGTTAGTAATGTTTTAAACCTGAGAATCAGGGAGTATTATTTGGGACTGATCAGGCTGAAACCACCCATGTGAGCCAATCTCCCAGCCCCGCTCAGCATATCGGGAATGTCCCCCTGGGGTAAAATCTGGAGTCAGGGTTTCCTTGGGGAAAAGGGGGCAGATAGCAGTGGCAGAGGTAGCTTCCCCGGCAGCTCGTCCTGCCTCTTGATCAGCTTTCCTATTTCCCTGAGCCTCTTTTTCTTGCCCCTTTTGGTGACTCTTGCAGTGGATGACAGCTAATTGTGCAGGAAGTTTGACTGCCTCCAGGAGCCTGAGAATGAGCTCTTTGTGTTTAATAGCAGAGCTTCGGGCACGGAACATCCGTCTTTCTTTCCAAATTGCTGCACGGGCATGCAGAATGAGGAAAGCATACTTAGAGTCCATACACACATTAATCCTCTTTCCTTCTCCTAACTCAAAAGCTCTTGTCAGGGCAAAAAGTTCAGCTTTCTGGGCTGAGGTGTCTGGGGAAAGAGACCCACTTTCCTTAGTTTCTTCCAGGCTCACTACAGCATATCCTGCTTTCCTCTCTCCCTTTTCTACAAAACTGCTGCCATCTGTGTGCCAGTTTTTCTCTGGGTAAGATAAAGGTGTCTCTGATAGTTCCCGGCGAGAAGAGTATAACTCGTCTGTGATTTGGATGCATTGGTGATCCAGAGGGGAGGTAGGGGGATCTGGCAGTAAGGTTGCTGGATTTAAAGTCTGGCAGACCCTCAACTTTATTTCTGGAGTGTCAAGGAGGAGGGCTTGGTATTGGGTGATCCTTCCCCCTGTCATCCACCTGTCCCCTTTCGTTTCCAAGACTGCTTGCACCTGGTGTGGCGTATACACTGTGGTGGATTGACCCAGGGTCAGCTTAGATGCCTCCTTAACCATAAGAGCGGTGGCTGCTACTGCCCGGAGGCAAGTGGGCCACCCTCTGGCCACCTCATCTAGTTATTTTGAGAGATAAGCCACAGGTTGTAATACGGGCCCCATCATCTGCTCTAACACCCCAAGAGCAGTTCCTGTCCTTCCAGAAACATAGAGTCTAAAAGGCTTCTCCAGGTTGGGGAGGCCTAAAGCTGGGGCTGTAGTGATGGACTCATATAGGGCATTAAAGGCCACCTTGCAGGTCTCATGCCAGTCGAGTGGCTCTTCCTCTTTCCCCCTTAAATTTTCATATAGGGTCTGGCCAGATTGCCATAATTAGGAATCCAGATCCTGCAATATCCGGTCCTTCCTAAAAATCCCCTAAGCTGTTGTTTTGTTTGGGGGTAAGGGGTATTTAAGATGAGGGATCTCCCCTCGGGGTCAGGCGTTCTTTTTCTCTCCGTAATTATAAATCCAAGGTATTTTACTTGGGTTAAGCTAATCTGAGCCTACTTGGGGGATACTCGATAACCCTTTTCATACAGGAAAGTTAGCGTTTTAAATAGTGTCCATTTGAGAGCTGGTAAAATCTGGCCTAGCTATGAGCAAGTCATCCACATACTGTATTAGACTACTGTTTGTTAAAGTTAATTCCCTTAGTTCTCTCCCCGAGGAAGTCCCGAAGATATGAGGGCTGTCCCTAAACCCTTGGGGTAGTCGAGTCCAGTCGAGAGTTGTATGGTCTCTCTTGTTTCCAAGTCCCGCCACTCAAAAGCAAAGAGTTTTTGGGATTCAGGATGGAGAGGAATGCAAAAGAAAGCACCTTGAAGGTCCAAGACTTAGAAGTACTTGGCATTTCCTGGGACTTGGGATAGGAGGGTATATGGGTTTGGGACTATGGGGTGGATGGGAACCACAGCTTCATTAACAGCTCTTAGATCCTGGATGAATTGGTAAGATCCATCTGGTTTTTGAACGGGCAAGATTGGGGTCTTGCAGGGGGACTCACAGCTGGTTCGAGTTCCAGTATCTCGGTATTTGTTAACTAATGGTCTAAGACCCTCAAGAGCTACTGGTTTTAAGGGATATTGTCTTTTCCAGGGCTAGGGAGCATTTGGTCTCAGAGAAATCTTTACTGGTGGAACATTTATGGCTAAACCAGGGCTGGAGACATCCCACACCTGGGGATTGACATCATCTAGACAAGGGACACACTCCTCCTTTTCTACGTCTGACTGTAAATATTCAGACATAGGCAAAGAAAATTATCGACTTCTACCTTTGTGTCCCCAAGTCACTCTGGTTTGGAGGCGAAAGTATTATTCTCAAAATGGAAAATTTGGAAGCTGCAAACATGAAAAATTTAAAGAGTCACGCAGAGGCTAGTCACTCCAAGCTAACCCGTAAGACATTTATTGACTGATTTCTAGCTTCTCTTCTTTAACCTTTTTTACCTACAGTAATCCTGTGTGTTCTTTTTGGTTAGGGATTCATTTTTAGACTATCCTGACTCTTCCACTACGTTCCAGTTTTGGGTCTGATACACTTATAGAAGTGCCAAGTGCTTCCTGAATACTATAGAACATATTTTATATTTAAAATACTTCCATGCTTATGTAGTGAGTCAATGATTTTAAGTTGATTTGTTACACATTTCAATGTAAAATTCAATGTGTGAACTAACATATTCACGACTTGGAAAAGTTGGCTTTTTTTTGCTGTGTGTTTGAACTCCTCACCCGACCAAAGGTCATGGAGAGGTCTATTGTGTTTCTAAAATGGTTTTAGTGTTGTTTATTTTCTGGTAATTGAATTAGGGTGTGAGTTGCAAAGCCTGTGTTTCTGTTCATTTCATTCCATCTGTTCGGGTTTCTTTCTCTCTCCTGAGTCAGACAGTAATTTCCCATTGGTTGTCCAGTTACCAAGGTTGGTGTCCATGCATCCGTGCTGGTCTCTCCATTCATGTCCGGGTGTCCTGTGAAACACTAAGCTTAATTTATTTGGAAATGACCTAGCTGTTCAATACACTGTCATCACTCAGTTGAGCAGAGGGAGAGAAATTCAAGTGACAAAACTCCAGAGAAGCTAGTGTCAGAGCGCCCTGGCGTGGCATGCGTGCAGGGGGTTGGGGGGAGGGGGGCGGGGCGCGGAGCGCGGAGATCTCAGGTGTCCTCCCACCCTGGGCCTCTCCAGGCCCGCCGCTGCTCAGTGGCCTCCCCCCGACCCCATCGCTTTGGCTGCTCAGGGCCGGGTGGTCTCTGCAGCTGCCGGGCATCCTGCCCGAGGCCCCCCCTGCCCACACGCTGTCTTCCAGTCTCTCTCTGAACCCTCGACTCTTTCTGCCTCTGTCTCACCTGGCGTGGGTGCGTGCGACTGCCTGTCCGTGTGCCTGGCTGTCGCTCGTCCGCTCTCTCAGGAAGGTCCTGTGCTGGGCCCCTGGTGTGTGGGTAGGGCGGGCCTCTGATTGGGGACAGGGCCGGGCTGAGGCACCCCAGGGGGTTTGCACAGCCGGCAGGATGGGCGCCTGGGGCCCCGGCTGGGCTGCCCCTAAGCCCGCAGGAGGCTCCGGGGACCGCGGCCCCGGGCCGACGTCCCGCTCGTCCGGAGCCACGTGACCCTGAGCAGCGAACGGGATGGTGGGGGGCGGGGGGTGTGGGGGCACCGAGACGTCCTCCCCGCTCAAGCCACCCCCCTCCCCAACCCCCGCCAGAGCTCCCGCAGCCTCGCCAGGCCGCTCGGGGTCCGGGAAGCGCCCCGGGCCGTGCCAGTCGCGTGCTGGCCGGGGGTGGCGTCGGCTGGTCTCCGAGCTGCAGATCCTGTCCCGGGTTTTCCCATCAGTTTCAACAGTGACGGTCACCCCACATTGTGAGTCGTTTAGATTTCTCACTGACACCCCTGTTAGGGAGTGGCTTTTTCGAGAGATAGGGACGGTCACTTGGGGGATGTTAGTCATGAGAGAAAATAAGGGCTCAGGTGGGATTGCAGATGTCATCCAGGGGGTAAATAGAGACAGTTGTTGCTGGTACCAAGACATGAAGTTTTTTTTCCCCCTTTCCCCAAAAGGCCATATTACGACCACATGGGGGCGCTGAGTAACAGCCCATAGCTCGGCTGGAAGTGTGGGCCTTTGATAGTGATACCCTGGGATGGGTTGGACATACCCCCAACCTTTGTCATTAATGCAGATGCAGCCCAGGCTGCTTAGGTTCAGTTGAGAAGCAGTGTGGTTTGCAAGTGAACGTGCCTCGTTTAGGGAGAGATCAATAGCCATACAGGGAGATATGATTAGAAAGAGGAAGAACATCATATGATGCATTTTACTTATCTGAGGCAGGATTGATGGGGTTCTGCTTGAACAGGAGCCTGAGATCTTCAACAGGTTCACAGGAATAGCTGTCCTCTGGCTTTGGAGTCTCCGTTTCTGTCTCCCCCTCCTGTAGGCCATAGGGTTTTATTCTTGAATTGTGGACCCAGGCAGATAGACCCTTCACTTTTACAGCAGTTGAAGTCACTAGAACAACCTGATATGGCCCTGTCCATTTGTCGGACAGCTGGTTTGGACTCCCTTTTTCTTGCCAGGTCTTTACTGATACTTGATCCCCTGGCTTTACCTGGGGATTTTTCAAGTCTTCCTGTGGTTTGTTCTCCATACCGTTGGAGTTCTTGCTGAAACCTTCCCAGGTCAATTATATGTTTTAAGAGTGTATTGGCATCCTCGTCAAGAAACAAATCAGAAGTTAAGAATGGTTGTCCATGCATCATTTCATAAGGACTTACCAATAGTGGCCGTTTGGGGGATGTCCGTAGCCTCATGAGGGCTATGGGCAGCATATGTGTCCACTTATTATGTGTTTCTTACATAGCTTAGCCAGAGCCCTTTTAAGAGTCTGGTTGGCTCTCTCTACCTTTCCTGAAGCTTGAGGCCTCCAGGATGAGCGGAGCTGGTATTTTATGCCTAAGCATGCGGCTAGGTTCTGGGGTATCGTGGCTGTAAGTGAGGGCCCGTTGTCACTCTGAAGTGACCGAGGCAGCCCAAACCTAGGCACTATCTCCTTCAGCAGAGCTTTACAGACTTCTGTAGCTCTCTCAGTCTCAGTAGGGAACGCTTCGATCCATCCTCTGAATGTGTCAATAAAGACTAGCAAGTAAGAAAACCCTTGGGTCTTGGGCATGGCTGTAAATTCTACTTGCCAGTCCGCTCCTGGGTATGATCCCCGATGATGGACAGGTGTAATTAGAGGAGGTCTGGTTTTTGGGTTATTTTTTAGACAGGTGTCACAATTTTGTGTGACCTGTTTAACAACCTTAGCTAACTGGGGATGGGAGAGAATAGGCTTAAGCAAGATTTCTAGATTATCTTTACCAAAATGGTCGCTCTTATGTAAGGAGTTAGTAATGTTTTAAACCTGAGATTCAGGGAGTATTATTTGGGTCAGATCAGGCTGAAACCACCCATGTGACCCAATCTCCCAGCCCCGCTCAGCATATCGGGAATGTCCCCCTGATGTAAAATCTGGAGTCAGGGTTTCCTTGGGGAAAAGGGGGCAGATAGCAGTGGCAGAGGTAGCTTCCCCGGCAGCTCGTCCTGCCTCTTGATCATCTTTCCTATTTCCCTGAGCCTCTTTTTCTTGCCCGTTTTGGTGACTCTTGCAGTGGATGACAGCTAATTTTGCAGGAATTTTGACTGCCTCCAGGAGCCTGAGAATGAGCTCTTTGTGTTTAATAGCAGAGCTTCGGGCACTGAGCATCCCTCTTTCCTTCCAAATTGCTGCACGGGCATGCAGAATGAGGAAAGCATACTTAGAGTCCATACATACATTAATCCTCTTTCCTTCTCCTAACTCCAAAGCTCTTGTCAGGGCAAAAAGTTCAGCTTTCTGGGCTGAGGTGTCTGGGGGAAGAGATCCACTTTCCTTAGTTTCTTCCAGGCTCACTACAGCATATCCTGCTTTCCTCTCTCCCTTCTCTACAAAACTGCTGCCATCTGTGTGCCAGTTTTCCTCTGGGTCAGATAAAGTTGTCTCTGACAGGTCCCGGCGATAAGAGTATAACTTGTCTGTGATTTGTATGCATTGGTGATCCAGAGGGGAGGTAGGGGGATCTGGCAGTAAGGTTGCTGGATTTAAATTCTGGCAGACCCTCAAATTTATTTCTGGAGTGTCAAGGAGGAGGGCTTGGTATTGGGTGATCCTTCCCCCTGTCATCCACCTGTCCCCTTTCATTTCCAAGACTGCTTGCACCCGGTGAGGCGTATTCAATGTGGTGGGCTGACCCTGGGTCAGCTTAGATGCCTCCTTAACCATAAGAGCGGTGGCTGCTACTGCCCGGAGGCAAGTGGGCCACCCTCTGGCCACCTCATCTAGTTATTTTGAGAGATAAGCCACAGGTTGTAATACGGGCCCCATCATCTGCTCTAACACCCCAAGAGCAGTTCCTGTCCTTCCAGAAACATAGAGTCTAAAAGGCTTCTCCAGGTTGGGGAGGCCTAAAGCTGGGGCTGTAGTGATGGACTCTTTTAGGGCATTAAAGGCCACCTTGCAGGTCTCATGCCAGTCGAGTGGCTCTTCCTCTTTCCCCCTTAAATTTTCATATAGGGGTCTGGCCAAATTGCCATAATTAGGAATCCAGATCCTGCAAAACCCGGTCCTTCCTAAACATCCCCTAAGCTGTTGTTTTGTTTGGGGGTACGGGGTATTTAAGATGAGGGATCTCCCCTCGGGGTCAGGCATTCTTTTTCTCTCCGTAATTATAAATCCAAGGTATTTTACTTGGGTTAAGCTAATCTGAGCCTACTTGGGGGATACTCGATAACCCTTTTCATACAGGAAAGTTAGCGTTTTAAATAGTGTCCATTTGAGAGCTGGTAAAATCTGGCCTAGCTATGAGCAAGTCATCCACATACTGTATTAGACTACTGTTTGTTAAAGTTAATTCCCTTAGTTCTCTCCCCGAGGAAGTCCCAAAGTTATGAGGCCTGTCCCTAAACCCTTGGGGTAGTCGAGTCCAGTCGAGAGTTGTATGGTCTCTCTTGTTTCCAAGTCCCGCCACTCAAAAGCAAAGAGTTTTTGGGATTCAGGATGGAGAGGAATGCAAAAGAAAGCACCTTGAAGGTCCAAGACTGAGAAGTACTTGGCATTTCCTGGGACTTGGGATAGGAGGGTATATGGGTTTGGGACTATGGGGTGGATGGGAACCACAGCTTCATTAACATCTCTTAGATCCTGGACGAATCGGTAAGATCCATCTGGTTTTTGAACGGGCAAGATTGGGGTGTTGCAGGGGGACTCACAGCTGATTCGAGTTCCAGTATCTCGGTATTTGTTAACTAATGGTTTAAGACCCTCAAGAGCTACTGGTTTTAAGGGATATTGTCTTTTCCAGGGCTAGGGAGCATTTGGTCTCAGAGAAATCTTTACTGGTGGAACATTTATGGGTAAACCAGGGCTGGAGACATCCCACACCTGGGGATTGACATCATCTAGACAAGGGACAGACTCTTCCTTTTCTACCTCTGACTGTAAATATTCAGACATAGGCAAAGAAAATTATCGACTTCTACCTTTGTGTCCTCAAGTCACTCTGGTTTGGAGACGAAAGTATTATTCTCAAAATGGAAAATTTGGAAGCTGTAAACATGAAAAATTTAAAGACTCACACAGAGGCTAGTCACTCTAAGCCAACCCCTAAGACATTTGTTGACTGATTTCTAGCTTCTCTTCTTTAACCTTTTTTATCTACAGTAATCCTGTGTGTTCCTTTTAGTTAGCGATTCATTTTTAGACTATCCTGACTCTTCCACTACGTTCCAGTTTTGGGTCTGATACACTTAGAGATGTGCCAAGTGCTTCCTGAATACTATAGAACATATTTTATATTTAAAATACTTCCATGCTTATGTAGTGAGTCAATGATTTTAAGTTTATTTGTTACACATTTCAATGTAAAAGTCAATGTGTGAACTAACATATTCACGACTTGGAAAAGTTGGCTTTTTTTTGCTGTGTGTTTGAACTCCTCACCCGACCAAAGGTCATGGAGAGGTCTATTGTGTTTCTAAAATGGTTATAGTGTTGTTTATTTTCTGGTAATTGAATTAGGGTGTGAGTTGCAAAGCTTGTGTTTCTGTTCATTTCATTCCATCTGTTCGGGTTTCTTTCTCTCTCCTGAGTCAGACAGTAATTTCCCATTGGTTGTCCAGTTACCAAGGTTGGTGTCCATGTATCCGTGCTGGTCTCTCCATACATGTCCGGGTGTCCTGTGAAACACTAAGCTTAATTTATTTGGAAATGACCTAGCTGTTCAATACACTGTCATCACTCAGTTGAGCAGAGGGAGAGAAATTCAAGTGACAAAACTCCAGAGAAGCTAGTGTCAGAGCGCCCCAGCGTGGCATGCGTGCAGGGGGTTGGGGGGAGGGGGGCGGGGCGCGTAGCGCGGAGATCTCAGGTGTCCTCCCACCCTGGGCCTCTCCAGGCCCGCCCCTACTCAGCGGCTTCCCCCTGCCCCCATCGCATTCCCTGCTCAAGACCGTGTTGCCTCTGCAGCTGCCCGGCATCCTGCCCGAGTCCCCCCCTGCCCACAAGCTGTCTTCGAGTCTCTCTCTGAGCCCTCGTCTCTTTCTGCCTCTGTCTCACCTGACGTGGGTGCGTGCGAGTGCCTGTCCGTGTGCCTGGCTATCGCTCCTCTGCTCTCTCAGGAAAGACTTGTGCTGGGCTGGCAGAGTGGGGGCAGGGCGGGTTCAGTAGGGTGAAAAGGCGGGGCTGAGGCGCTCCAGGGGGTTTGCGCAGCGGGCAGGACGTGCACCTGGCGCCCCGGTTGGGCTGTCTCTAAGCCCGCAGGAGGCTCCGGGTCCCGCGGGCTAGGGCCGAAGCCACGCTCGTTCGGAGCCACGTCACCCTCAGCAGCGAACGGAATGGTGGGGGGCAGGGGGTGAGGGGGCACCGCGACGTCCTCGCTGCTCTACCCACCCACCCCCACCCCTGGTCCCGCAGGCACACCAGGCCCCGGACGGGCCAGACGGGTGCTGGCCGGGGCTGGCGGTATGCGGGGCCGTGGCGCCCTCCGCTGTCCCCCGAGCTGCCGGCCCTGGTTGGTCGGAGTCCAGTCCGGGTCGTGCGGCTCAAGTGCAGCGTGCGCCAGCTCGAGAGCTGTGGCCCCAGGCCCGAAGGGCAGGTCAGAACGCAAGGGAGGCGCAAGGCGGAGCTCTTTGGGCGCCTGACAGCCGCCTAGGTCTAAGGCCATAGCACCCTGAACGTGCCCTATATCCTCTGATCTGGGAAATTGAGTAGGGCCGGGCCTGGTCAGTACTTGCATGGGAGACCGCCTTGTAGTTAGGTGGTTTTGTGATTTTTCTGAATGCCTACTTCAGAAAGTTAGAATCGGATGACTGCACACAGGAAAACGAATAATGTTTTTGTACATAAACTTAAGAATCCAGCAGCTGGTCATTCTTTTTCCTGTCCTAACACAGCTAACTGGAAGTCAGTTGCAGTAAGTTCTACTGACTTAAGACCCTCATCCCTAACGGAAGGTATATAGGAAAACCCATAATATATCTAAATAAACATGAAAGATAGAAAGATGAGAAAAAAAAAATTCTCAGTGACATCTTAGTTGGTATATGAAACACGATGATTATGAAAGCACAACCCATAATCAAGTCCAGGCCATGGAAGCCTGTGACTTTCACTGAGTGTTGGCTTCCCTTTCAGCTGAGATTGTAAAAAGTGCTTTGTAAAATCCTGAGGTTTGAAGCACTTGTAACCTCCCGAAGAGACTGCAATCAGAAGGCTTTCTAGAATATCCTGACGCTGTGGTGAGCTCAAGCAATATATTCTGCAGAGGTCGGAAGACAGACATGTTGGGAAGTGGGGATGACTTCTACTGCACTTAGGGAGAAAGGGCATGTACAAGTGGAGAAGCAACACCTCAGTGACGGAATATTTAAAGACTCCATACATGGAAAAGGAAATGCCTACCCACTCCAGTATTCTTGCTTGGAAAAATCCATGGACAGAGGAGTCTGGCGGGCTGAAGTCCACGGGATTCCATGACTGATCGTGTGTGCACGAGGGTGGAGGGAGACGGGTTGGTAGCAAGAAACTGGTAGAAGTAAAAAATAAGAAAAAATATAAACTAAAGACTCGATAAATATGACAATGACTGGTAGGAATAAACCTTCAGAAGTGCCTTCTCAGACCTCCCGTCAGAAACACAAGTGTAATAAAGACACTGAATTTTCACGGTCTCACACAGAATTAGACTGGCTTATGACAATGGGCAGAGAGGCTCCTCTAAGACATCGGGGCTGGGCTTTACTGGAGAATGCACATCGATTGAGTGCATGGCTATGTGTTATGGAAATATGTCTTACTGGCAGGGTGAAGGCATCTTCTTGAAGCACACAGCAAATAACACTACAAACTCAAGGAACTTGGCTACAATGACAATAGCTGATTTCATGTTGGCTACTGCTTGGCAGAGCTGGGTTCGCCTCTCCCATTAAGTACCTCAGTGGCCAGCTGTGAATGTAGCCATTAGTTTCTCACTTAGAAACCGAACCTAATACTTGCCATGTGCACTAGCGCAAGAACAGTGAAAGCTCCGCGGAGAAGCAAGTCAGACAGACATGCTTCTGTTTTCTCACAGAAGCTGCATATGACCGGCCCTGCTCACAGACAGATTGCTAATGCCAAGTGGATAGACAGTTATGCAGATATTCTTTAGCAACTCAGCGACCAGGGAAGCCCTACTAGCTCAGTTGGTAAAGAATCTGCCTGCAACGCAGGAGACCCCGCTTTCAGTCCTGGGTCGGGAAGATCCCCTGGAGAAGGGACATGCTACCCACCCCAGAATTCTGGCCTAGAGAATTCCACGGACTCTATAGTCCATGGAGCCGCAAAGAGTCAGGCACGAACTGAGCCACTTTCACCTGCACATGCGGATATTATTTAGAACAAGAAATGTGGTAACAGATCTAGTACTTCTGTCAAGCTCATGAGTGAGTACTATAAATATACAGAATCAGCTTTGTCCTGCATAGTTATTACCATCCTGTATTTGCTTTGAAAGGAGTTGAGCTAGTCTTGTGAAAGAGGAATGATTCTTTACCAACTGAGCCACAAGGAAAGCCCACTACTACTGGAGTGGGTAGCCTATCCCTTCTCCAGCGGATCTTCCTGACCCAGGAACTGAACCAGGGTCTCCTGCCTGAGTAACACATATTGGGTAAAAATCGGTGAGGGAGCATAACTATGGACATTGATTGGTAAACTCAGTTTTCCTTGTCCACATGGCTAGCGGAGGAGAAATAAACGTTGGCATGCATTTAAAAAATTCTTCTCATACTATATATAAAATTTACTATTTCTCTGCAGAAGTCTTGAATGAAGCACAGATATTGCCATTAGATTGTTTTGGTCATATCCATCTTATCCACATTTATTTTTAAAAGTCACATAGTGTGGCCTCAAATACTTGAAGACACGACAAAAGGTTTCTTTGGTCTCCATTCTAAACTGGATCGTGAGAAGGCAGTGGATCAGCATAATGCAGGAACTCAAGATATTTTTGGCAAAAACTTGACTAGTCTGTTTAATGATATGGAAGAATGAGTTAAGGGTCGCAGCACGAAACAGAAGGCCATGCTAGAAGTACACAAGACCTTGTTTGGTAAGTCCAAACATGACTTTTTCTTTCAGTTGAAGGATAGTTGCTTTACAGAATTTTGTTGCCAAACATCAGCATGAATGAGCCACAGGTATACATATGTCTCCTCCCTCCTGAACCTCTCTCCCATTTCCCTCCCCATTCCACCCTAGCTTGTTGCAGAGCCCCTGAGTCATACAGCAAATTTCATTGGCATCTGTTTTTACGTAAGGTAATATATTTTCATGTTACTCTGCATACATCTGACCCTCTCCTTCCTCCCCCTTGCCCATGTCCATAAGTCTGTTCTCTACATCTGTGACTCCTTTGCTGCCCTGCAAATAATTTCATCAGTACCACCTTTAGTTCAAGCATTTTTTTCCCCCCAAGCATTACTTATTTTTATTCCAGTCTTACTGTCTTTAGTGTGAGACTGATTTCGAAACTGATATGAAAGTATTATTCTCAGCATGGAAAATTTGGAAGATGCAACATGGAAAATTTAAAAAGTCACGCAGAGGCTAGCCACTCTGAGCTAACCCCTAAAACATTTATTGACTGATTTCTAGTTTCTCTTCTTTAAACTTTTTTATCTACAATAATCCTGTGTGTTCCTTTTAGTTAGGGATTCGTTTTTAGACTATCCTGACTCTTCAACTAACTTCCAGTTTTAGGTCTCATACAGTGAGACATGTGCCAAATGCTTCCTGAATAGTATAGAACATATTTTATGTTTAAAATACTTCCAGGCTTATGTAGTGAGTCAATGATTTTAAGTTTATTTGTTACACATTTCATTGTAAAAGTCAATGTGTGAACTAACATATTCCAGATTTGGAAAAGGTGGCTTTTTTTGTCGTGTGCTAGAACTCCTCACCAGACCAAAGGTCATGGAGAAGTCTATTGTTTTTCTAAAATGGTTATAGTGATGTTGGTTTATTTTTGTTTTTTTTTTTTTTTTGTAATTGAATTAGGGTTTGAGTTGCAAAGTTTGAGTTTCTGTTCATTTCATTCCATCTGTTCGGGGTTCTTTCTCTCTCCTGAGTCAGACAGTAATTTCCCATTGGTTGTCCAGTTACCAAGGTTGGTGTCCATGCATCCGTGCTGGCCTCTGCATTCATGTCCGGGTGTCCTGTGAAACACTAAGCTTAATTTATTTGGAAATGACCTAGCTGTTCAATACACTGTCATCACTCAGTTGAGCACAAGGATAGAAATTCAGGGGACCAAACTCCGGAGAAGCTAGTGTCATAGCGCCCCGGCCTAGTGTGCGTGCAGGGGGTTGGGAGGACGGGGGCAGGGCACGGAGCAGGGAGATCTCAGGTGCCCTCGCACCCTGGGCCTCTCCAGGCCCGCCCCTACTCAGCGGCTTCCCCCTGCCCCCATCGCATTCGCTTCTCAGGGCCGGGTGGCCTCTGCAGCTGCCCGGCATCCTCCCCGAGTCCCCCCCTGCCCACAAGCTGTGTTCGAGTCTCTCTCTGAGCCCTCGTCTCTTTCTGCCTCTGTCTCACCTGGCGTGGGTGCGTGCGAGTGCCTGTCCGTGTGCCTGGCTTTCGCTCGTCTGCTCTCTCAGGAAAGACTTGTGCTGGGCCGGCATAGTCGGGGCAGGGCGGGTCTCGGTAGGGCGAACAGGCAGGGCTGAGGCGCTCCAGGGGGTTTGTGCAGCGGGCAGGATGTGCGCCTGGGGCCCCGGCTGGGCTGCCTTTAAGCCCGCAGGAGGCTCCGGGGACCCCGGCCCCGGGCCGAAGCCCCGCTCATCCGGAGGCACGTCACCCTGAGCAGCGAACGGGATGGTGGGGGGCAGGGGGTGAGGGGGCACCGAGACGTCCTCGCTGCTCTACCCACCCCCCCTCCCCCCACCCCAGGTCCCACAGGTATGCCAGGACCCTGCCGGGCCAGACGGGTGCTGGCCGGGGCTGGCGGTGTGCGGGGCCGTGGCGCCCTCCGCTGGCCCCTGAGCTGCCGGCCCTGGTTGGTCGGAGTCCAGTCGCGGGTCGTGTGGCTCAAGTGCAGCGTGCGCCAGCTCGAGAGCTGTGGCCCCAGGCCCGAAGGGCAGGTCAGAAGGCAAGTGAGGCGCAACGCGGAGCTCTTGGGGCGCCTGACAGCCGCCTCGGTCTAAGGCCATAGCACCCTGAACGTGCCCTATCTCCACTGATCTGGGAAATTGAGTAGGGCCGGGCCTGGTCAGTACTTGCATGGGATACCGCCTTGTAGTTAGGCGGTTTTCTGATTTTTCTGAATGCCTACTTCAGAAAGTTAGAATCGGATGACTGCACACAGGAAAACGAATAATGATTTTGTACATAATCTTAAGAATCCAGCAGCTGGTCATTCTTTTTCCTGTCCTAACACAGCTAACTGGAAGTCAGGTGCAGTAAGTTCTACTGACTTAAGAACCTCATCCCTAATGGAGGATATATAGGAAAACCCATAATATATCTAAATAAACATGAAAGATAGAACGATGAGGAAAAAAAAGTTCTCAGTGACATCTTAGTTGATATATGAAATACGATGATCATGAAAGCACAACCCATAATCAAGTCCAGGCCATGGAAGCCTGTGACTTTCACTGATTGTTGACTTCCCTTTCAGCTGAGGTTGTAAAAAGTGCTTTGTAAAATCCTGAGGTTTGAAACACTTGTAACCTCCTGAAGAGACTGCAATCAGAAGGCTTTCTAGAATATCCTGACGCTGTGGTGAACTCAAGCAATACATTCTGCAGAGGTCGGAAGACAGACATGTTGGGAAGTGGGGATGACTTCTACTGCACTTAGGGAGAAAGGGCATGAACAAGTGGAGAAGCAACACCTCAGTGACGGAATCTTTAAAGACTCCATACATGGAGAAGGAAATGGCAACCCACTCCAGTATTCTTGCCTGGAAAAATCCATGGACAGAGGAGTCTGGCGGGCTGAAGTCCACGGGATTCCATGACTGATCGTGTGTGCACGAGGGTGGAGGGAGACGGGTTGGTAGCAAGAAACTGGTAGAAGTAAAAAATAAGAAAAAATATAAAATAAAGACTCGATAAATATGACAACGACTGGTAGGAATAAACCTTCAGAAGTGCCTTCTCAGACCTCCCGTCAGAAGCACAAGCGTAATAAAGACACTGAGTTTTCACGGTCTCACACAAAATTAGACTGGCTTATGACAATGGGCAGAGAGGCGCCTCTAAGACATCGGGGCTGGGCTTTACTGGAGGATGCACATCGATTGAGTGCATGGCTATGTGTTATGGAAATATGTCTTACTGGAAGGGTGAAGGCATCTTCTTGAAGAACACAGCAAATAACACTACAATTTCAAGGAAGTTGGCTACAATGACAATAGCTGATTTCATGTTGGCTACTGCTTGGCAGAGCTGGGTTCGCCTCTCCCATTAAGTACCTCAGTGGCCAGCTGTGAATGTAGCCATTAGTTTCTCACTTAGAAACCGAACCTAATACTTGCAATGTGCACTAGCGCAAGAACACTGAAAGCTTCGCGGAGAAGCAAGTCAGACAGACATGCTTCTGTTTTCTCACAGAAGCTGCATATGACCGGCCCTGCTCACAGACAGATTGCTAATGCCAAATCGATAGACAGTTATGCAGATATTCTTTATCAACTGAGCCACCAGGGAAGCCCTACTAGCTCAGTTGGTAAAGAATCTGCCTGCAACGCAGGAGACCCCGCTTTCAGTCCTGGGTCGGGAAGATCCCCTGGAGAAGGGATAGGCTACCCACTGCAGTATTCTGGCCTAGAGAATTCCACGGACTCTATAGTCCATGGGGCCACAAAGAGTCAGGCACGAACTGAGCCACTTTCGCCTGCACATGTGGATATTACTTAGAAAAAGAAATGTGGTAACAGATCTAGCACCTCTGTCAAGCTCATGAGTGAGTACTATAAATATACAGAATCAGCTTTGTCCTGCATAGTTATTTCCATCCTGTATTTGCTTTGAGAGGAGTTGAGCTAGTCTTGTGAAAGAGGAATGCTTCTTTACCAACTGAGCCACAAGGAAAGCCCACTACTACTGGAGTGGGTAGCCTATCCCTTCTCCAGCGGTTCTTCCTTACCCAGGAACTGAAACAGGGTCTCCTGCCTGAGTAACACATATTGGGTAAAAATCGGTGAGGGAGCATAACTATGGACATTGATTGGTAAACTCAATTTTCCTTGTCCACATGGCTAGCGGAGGAGAAATAAACGTTGGCATGCATTTAAAAAATTCTTCTGATACTATATATAAAATTTACTATTTCTCTGCAGAAGTCTTGAATGAAGCACAGATATTGTCATTAGATTGCTTTGGTCATATCCGTCTTATCCACATTTATTTTTAACAGTCACATAGTGTGGCCTCAAATACTTGAAGACACGACAAAAGGTTTCTTTGGTCTCCATTCTAAACTGGATCGTGAGAAGGCAGTGCATCAGCATAATGCAGGAGCTCAAGATATTTTTGGCAAAAACTTGACTAGTCTGTTTAATGATATGGAAGAATGAGTTAAGGGTGGCAGCACGAAACTGAAGGCCATGCTAGAATTACACAAGACCTCGTTTTGTAAGTCCCAACATGACTTATTCTTTCAATTGAAGGAAAGTTGCTTTACAGAATTTTGTTGCCAAACATCAGCATGAATCAGCCACAGGTATACATATGTCTCCTCCCTCCTGAACCTCTCTCCCATTTCCCTCCCCATTCCACCCTAGCTTGTTGCAGAGCCCCTGAGTCATACAGCAAATTTCATTGGCATCTGTTTTTACGTAAGGTAATATATTTTCATGTTACTCTGCATTCATCTGACCCTCTCCTTCCTCCCCCTTGCCCATGTCCATAAGTCTGTTCTCTACATCTGTGACTCCTTTGCTGCCCTGCAAATAATTTCATCAGTACCACCTTTAGTTCAAGAATTTTTTTCCCCCCAAGCATTACTTATTTTTATTCCAGTCTTACTGTCTTTAGTGTGAGACTGATTTCGAAACTGATATGAAAGTATTATTCTCAGCATGGAAAATTTGGAAGATGCAACATGAAAAATTTAAAAAGTCACGCAGAGGCTAGCCACTCTGACCTAACCCCTAAAACATTTATTGACTGATTTCTAGTTTCTCTTCTTTAACATTTTTTATCTACAATAATCCTGTGTATTCCTTTTAGTTAGAGATTCATTTTTAGACTATCCTGACTCTTCAACTAACTTCCAGTTTTAGGTCTCATACAGTGAGACATGTGCCAAATGCTTCCTGAATACTATAGAACATATTTTATGTTTAAAATACTTCCACGCTTATGTAGTGAGTCAATGAGTTTAAGTTTATTTGTTGCACATTTCAATGTAAAAGTCAATGTGTGAACTAACATATTCAAGATTTGGAAAAGGTGGCTTTTTTTGTCGTGTGCTAGAACTCCTCACCCGACCAAAGGTCATGGAGAAGTCTATTGTTTTTCTAAAATGGTTATAGTGTTCTTGGTTTTTTTTTTTTTTTTTTTTTGTAATTGAATTAGGGTTTGAGTTGCAAAGTTTGTGTTTCTGTTCATTTCATTCCATCTGTTCAGGGTTCTTTCTCTCTCCTGAGTCAGACAGTAATTTCCCATTGGTTGTCCAGTTACCAAGGTTGGTGTCCATGCATCCGTGCTGGTCTCTGCATTCATGTCCGGGTGTTCTGTGAAACACTAAGCTTAATTTATTTGGAAATGACCTAGCTGTTCAATACACTGTCATCACTCAGTTGAGCACAAGGATAGAAATTCAGGTGAGCAAACTCTGGAGAAGCTAGTGTCAGAGCGCCCCGACCTGGTGTGCGTGCAGGGGGTTGGGAGGACGGGGGCAGGGCGCGGAGCAGGGAAATCTCAGGTGCCCTCGCACCCTGGGACTCTCCAGGCCCGCCCCTACTCAGCGGCTTCCCCCTGCCCCCATCGCATTCGCTTCTCAGGGCCGGGTGGCCTCTGCAGCGGCCCGGCATCCTGCCCGAGTCCCCCACTGCCCACAAGCTGTCTTCGAGTCTCTCTCTGAGCCCTCGTCTCTTTCTGCCTCTGTCTCACCTGGCGTGGGTGCGTGCGAGTGCCTGTCCGTGTGCCTGGCTTTCGCTTGCCTGCTCTCTCAGGAAAGACTTGTGCTGGGCCGGCAGAGTGGGGGCAGGGCGGGTCTCCGTAGGGCGAAAAGGCGGGGCTGAGGCGCTCCAGGGGGTTTGTGCAGCGGGCAGGATGTGCGCCTGGCGCCCCGGCTGGGCTGCCTCTAAGCCCGCAGGAGGCTTCGGGGACCGCGGCCCCGGGCCGAAGCCCCGCTCGTCCGGAGCCACGTCTCCCTGAGCAGCGAACGGGATGGTGGGGGGCAGGGGGTGAGGGGCCACCGAGACGTCCTAGCTGCTCTACCCACCCCCCCTCCCCCCACCCCAGGTCCCGCAGGTATGCCAGGACCCGGCCGGGCCAGACGGGTGCTGGCCGGGGCTGGCAGAGTGCGGGGCCGTGGCGCCCTCCGCTGGCCCCTGAGCTGCCGGCCCTGGTTGGTCGGAGTCCAGTCGCGGGTCGTGTGGCTCAAGTGCAGCGCGCGCCAGCTCGAGAGCTGTGGCCCCAGGCCCGAAGGGCAGGTCAGAACGCAAGGGAGGCGCAACGCGGAGATCTTGGGGCGCCTGACAGCCACCTCGGTCTAAGGCCATAGCACCCTGAACGTGCCCTATCTCCTCTGATCTGGGAAATTGAGTAGGGCCGGGCCTGGTCAGTACTTGCATGGGAGACCGCCTTGTAGTTAGGCGGTTTTGTGATTTTTCTGAATGCCTACTTCAGAAAATTAGAATCCGATGACTGCACACAGGAAAATGAATAATGTTTTCACACATAACCTTAAGAATCCAGCAGCTGGTCATTCTTTTTCCTGTCCTAACACAGCTAACAGGAAGTCAGGTGCAGTAAGTTCTACTGACTTAAGAACCTCATCCCTAATGGAGGATATATAGGAAAACCCATAATATATCTAAATAAACATGAAAGATAGAACGATGAGAAAAAAAAAATTCTCAGTGACATCTTAGTTGATATATGAAACACGATGATTATGAAAGCACAACCCATAATCAAGTCCAGGCCATGGAAGCCTGTGACTTTCACTGAGTGTTGTCTTCCCTTTCAGCTGAGGTTGTAAAAAGTGCTTTGTAAAATCCTGAGGTTTAACACTTGTAACCTCCTGAAGAGACTGCAATCAGAAGGCTTTCTAGAATGTCCTGACGCTGTGGTGAACTCAAGCCATACATTCTGCAGAGGTTGGAAGACAGACGTGTTGGGAAGTGGGGATGACTTCTACTGCACTTAGGGAGAAAGGGCATATACAAGTGGAGAAGCAACACCTCAGTGACGGAATCTTTAAAGACTCCATACATGGAGAAGGAAATGGCAACCCACTCCAGTATTCTTGCCTGGAAAAATCCATGGACAGAGGAGTCTGGCGGGCTGAAGTCCACGGGATTCCATGACTGATCGTGTGTGCACGAGGGTGGAGGGAGACGGGCTGGTAGCAAGAAACTGGTAGAAGTAAAAAATAAGAAAAAAATATAAAATAAATACTCGATAAGTATGACAACGACTGGTAGGAATAAACCTTCAGAAGTGCCTTCTCAGACCTCCCGTCAGAAGCACAAGCGTAATAAAGACACTGAGTTTTCACGGTCTCACACAAAATTAGACTGGCTTATGACAATGGGCAGAGAGGCGCCACTAAGACATCGGGTCTGGGCTTTACTGGAGGATGCACATCGATTGAGTGCATGGCTATGTGTTATGGAAATATGTCTTACTGGAAGGGTGAATGCATCTTCTTGAAGAACACAGCAAATAACACTACAAATTCAAGGAACTAGGCTACAATGACAATAGCTGATTTCATGTTGGCTACTGCTTGGCAGAGCTGGGTTCGCCTCTCCCATTAAGTACCTCAGTGGCCAGCTGTGAATGTAGCCATTAGTTTCTCACTTAGAAAACGAACCTAATACTTGCAATGTGCACTAGCGCAAGAACACTGAAAGCTCCACGGAGAAGCAAGTCAGACAGACATGCTTCTGTTTTCTCACAGAACCTGCTTATGACCGGCCCTTCTCACAGACAGATTGCTAATGCCAAGTGGATATACAGTTATGCAGATATTCTTTAGCAACTGAGCCACCAGGGAAGCCCTACTAGCTCAGTTGCTAAAGAATCTGCCTGCAACACAGGAGACCTCGCTTTCAGTCCTGGGTCGGGAAGATCCCCTGGAGAAGGGATAGGCTACCCACTCCAGTATTCTGGCCTAGAGAATTCCACGGACTCTATAGTCCATGGGGCCGCAAAGAGTCAGGCACGATCTGAGCCACTTTCACCTGCACATGCGGATATTACTTAGAAAAAGAAATGTGGTAACAGATCTAGTACCTCTGTCAAGCTCATGAGTGAGTACTATAAATATACAGAATCAGCTTTGTCCTGCATAGTTATTTCCATCCTGTATTTGCTTTGAGAGGAGTTGAGCTAGTCTTGTGAAACAGGAATGATTCTTTACCAACTAAGCCACAAGGAAAGCCCACTACTACTGGAGTGGGTAGCCTATCCCTTCTCCAGCGGATCTCCCTGACCCAGGAACTGAACCACGGTCTCCTGCCTGAGTAACACATATTGGGTAAAAATCGGTGAGGGAGCATAACTATGGACATTGATTGGTAAACTCAGTTTTCCTTGTCCACATGGCTAGCGGAGGAGAAATAAACGTTGGCATGCATTTAAAAAATTCTTCTCATACTATATATAAAATTTACTAGTTCTCTGCAGAAGTCTTTCCTGAAGCACAGATATTGTCATTAGATTGCTTTAGTCATATCCGTCTTATCCACATTTATTTTTAAAAATCACATAGTGTGGCCTCAAATCCTTGAAGACACGACAAAAGGTTTCTTTGGTCTCCATTCTAAACTGGATCCTGAGAAGGCAGTGGATCAGCATAATGCAGGAGCTCAAGATATTTTTGGCAAAAACTTGACTAGTCTGTTTAATGATATGGAAGAATGAGTTAAGGGGGGCAGCACGAAACAGAAGGCCATGCTAGAAGTACACAAGACCTTGTTTGGTAAGTCCAAACATGACTTTTTCTTTCAATTGAAGGATAGTTGCTTTACAGAATTTTGTTGCCAAACATAAGCATGAGTGAGCCACAGGTATACATATGTCTACTCCCTCCTGAACCTCTCTCCCATTTCCCTCCCCACTCCACCCCTAGCTTGTTGCAGAGCCCCTGTTTGAGTCCCCTGAGTCATACAGCAAATTTCATTGACATCTGTTTTTACGTATGGTAATATATTTTCATGTTACTCTGCATTCATCTGACCCTCTCCTTCCTCCCCCCTGCCCATGTCCATAAGTCTGTTCTCTACATCTGTGACTCCTTGACTGCCCTGCAAATAATTTCATCAGTACCACCTTTAGTTCAAGCATTTTTTTTACCCCTCAAGCATTTCTTATTTCTTATTCCAGTCTTACTGTCTTTAGTGTGAGACTGATTTTGAAACTGATATGAAAGTATTATTCTCAGCATGGAAAATTTGGAAGATGCAAACATGAAAAATTTAAAAAGTCACACAGAGGCTAGTCACTCTAACCTAACCCCTAAAACATTTATTGACTGATTTCTAGTTTCTCTTCTTTAACCTTTTTTATCTACAATAATCCTGTGTATTCCTTTTAGTTAGGGATTCATTTTTAGACTATCCTGACTCTTCAACTAAGTTCCAGTTTTGGGTCTCATACAGTGAGACATGTGCCAAATGCTTCCTGAATACTATAGAACATATTTTATGTTTAAAATACTTCCATGCTTATGTAGTGAGTCAATGATTTTAAGTTAATTTGTTACACATTTCAATGTAAAAGTCAATGTGTGAACTAACATATTCACGATTTGGAAAAGGTGGCTTATTTTGCCGTGTGCTAGAACTCCTCACCCGACCAAAGGTCATGGAGAAGTCTATTGTTTTTCCAAAATGGTTATAGTGTTGTTTTCTTTCTTTTTTTTTTTTTTTTTTGTAATTGAATTAGGGTGTGAGTTGCAAAGTTTGTGTTTCGGTTCATTTCTTTCCATCTGTTTGGGTTTCTTTCTCTCTCCTGAGTCAGACAGTAATTTCCCATTGGTTGTCCAGTTACCAAGTTTGGTGTCCATGCATCCGTGCTGGTCTCTGCATTCATGTCCGAGTGTCCTGTGAAACACTAAGCTTAATTTATTTGGAAATGACCTAGCTGTTCAATACACTGTCATCACTCAGTTGAGCACAAGGATAGAAATTCAGGTGACCAAACTCCGGAGAAGCTAGTGTCAGAGCGCCCGGGCGTGGCGTGCGTGCAGGGGGTTGGGAGAACTGGGGCGGGGTGCGGAGCGAGGAGATCTCAGGTGCCCTCGCACCCTGGGCCTCTCCAGGCCCGCCCCTACTCAGCGGCTTCCCCCTGGCCCCATCGCATTCGCTGCTCAGGGCCGTGTGGCCTCTGCAGCTGCCCGGCATCCTGCCCGAGTCCCCCCCTGCCCACAAGCTGTCTTCGAGTCTCTCTCTGAGCCCTCGTCTCTTTCTGCCTCTGTCTCACCTGGCGTGGGTGCGTGCGAGTGCCTGTCCGTGTGCCTGGCTTTCGGTCCTCTGCTCTCTCAGGAAAGACTTGTTCTGGGCCGGCAGAGTGGGGGCAGGGCGGGTCTCGGTAGGGCGAAAAGGCGGGGCTGAGGTGCTCCAGGGGGTTTGCGCAGCGGGCAGGATGTGCGCCTGGGGCCCCGGCTGGGCTGCCTCTAAGCCCGTAGGAGGCTCCGGGGACTGCGGCCCCGGGCGGAAGCCCCGCTCGTCCGGAGCCACGTCTCCCTGAGCAGCGAACGGGATGGTGGGGGGCAGGGAGTGAGGGGGCACCGAGACGTCCTCGCTGCTCTACCCACCCCACCTCCCCCCACACCAGGTCCCGCAGGCACGCCAGGCCCCGGCCGGGCCAGACAGGTGCTGGCCGGGGCTGGCGGTGTGCGGGGCCGTGGCGCCCTCCGCTGGCCCCCGAGCTGCCGGCCCTGGTTGGTCGGAGTCCAGTCGCGGGTCGTGCGGCTCAAGTGCAGCGCGCGCCAGCTCGAGATATGTGGCCCCAGGCCCGAAGGGCAGGTCAGAACGCAAGGGAGGCGCAACGCGGAGCTCTTGGGGCACCTGACAGCCACCTCGGTCTAAGGCCATAGCACCCTGAACGTGCCCTATCTCCTCTGATCTGGGAAATTGAGTAGGGCCGGGCCTGGTCAGTACTTGCATGGGATACCGCCTAATAGTTAGGCGGTTTTGTGATTTTTCTGAATGCCTACTTCACAAAGTTAGTATTGGATGACTGCACACAGGAAAACGAATAATGTTTTCGTACATAATCTTAAGAATCCAGCAGCTGGTCATTCTTTTTCCTGTCCTAACACAGCTAACTGGAAGTCACTTGCTGTAAGTTCTACCTACTTAAGACCCTCATCCCTAACGGAAGGTATATAGGAAAACCCATAATATATCTAAATAAACATGAAAGATAGAACGATGAGAAAAAAAAAATTCTCAGTGACATCTTAGTTGGTATATGAAACACGATGATTATGAAAGCACAACCCATAATCAAGTCCAGGCCATGGAAGCCTGTGACTTTCACTGAGTGTTGACTTCCCTTTCAGCTGAGGTTGTAAAAAGTGCTTTGTAAAATCCTGATGTTTGAAACACTTGTAACCTCCTGAGGAGACTGCAATCAGAAGGCTTTCTAGAATATCCTGACGCTGTGGTGAGCTCAAGCAAAACATTCTGCAGAGGTCGGAAGACAGACATGTTTGGATGTGGGGATGACTTCTACTGCACTTAGGGAGAAAGGGCATGTACAAGTGGAGAAGCAAAACCTCAGTGACAGAATCTTTAAAGACTCCATACATGGAGAAGGAAATGGCAACCCACTCCAGTATTCTTGCCTGGAAAAATCCATGGACAGAGGAGTCTGGCGGGCTGAAGTCCACGGGATTCCATGACTGATCGTGTGTGCACGAGGGTGGAGGGTGACGGGTTGGTAGCAAGAAACTGGTAGAACTAATAAATAAAACAGCAACAACAAAAAAAAAAAAAAAAACTAAAGACTCGATAAAAATGACAATGACTGGTAGGAATAAACCTTCAGAAGTGCCTTCTCAGACCTCCCGTCTGAAGCACAAGCGTAATAAAGACATTGAGTTTTCATGGTCTCAGACAAAATTAGACTGGCTTATGACAATGGGCAGAGAGGCTCCTCTAAGACATCGGGCCTGGGCTTTACTGGAGGATGCACATCGATTGAGTGCATGGCTATGTGTTATGGAAATATGTCTTTCTGCAGGGCGAAGGCATCTTCTTGAAGAACATAGCAAGTAACACTACAAATTCAAGGAACTTGGCTACAATGACAATAGCTGATTTCATGTTGGCTACTGCTTGGCAGAGCTGGGTTCGCCTCTCCCATTAAGTACCTCAGTGGCCAGCTGTGAATGTAACCATTAGTTTCTCACTTGGAAACCGAACCTAATACTTGCCATGTGCACTAGTGCAAGAACAGTGCAATATCCAACAGGTAAAGGAATATGACAAGTGCCCACCAAGTCAAACAAAAGAGGAGGAGATAGGGAATCTATCTGAAAAACAATTTAGAATAATGATAATAAAAATGATCCAAATCTTGAAAACAAAATGGAGTTACAGATAAATAGCCTGGAGACAAAGATTGAAAAGATGCAGGAAATGCTTAACAAAGACCTAGAAGAAATAAAAGAGAGTCAATTAAAAATGAATAATGCAATGAATGAGGTCAAAAACACTTTGGAGCGAACCAAGAGTAAAATAACGGAGACAGAAGATAGGATAAGTGAGGTAGACAATAGAATAGTGGAAATAAATGAAGCAGAGAGGAAAAAAGAAAAAATGATCAAAAGAAATGAGGACAACCTCAGGGACCTCTGGGACAATGTGAAACGCCCCAACATTCGAATCATAGGAGTCCCAGAAGAAGAAGACAAAAAGAAAGGCCATGAGAAAATACTCGAGGAGATAATAGCTGAAAACTTCCCTAAAATGGGGAAGGAAATAGCCACCCAAGTCCAAGAAACCCAGAGAGTGCCAAACAGGATAAACCCAAGGCGAAACACTCCAAGACACATATTAATCAAATTAACAAAGATCAAACACAAAGAACAAATACTAAAAGCAGCAAGGGAAAAACAACAAATAACACACAAAGGAATTCCCATAAGGATAACAGCTGATCTACCAATAGAAACCTTCCAGGCCAGAAGGGAATGGCAGGACATAATGAAAGTAATGAAAGAAAATAATCTACAACCTAGATTACTGTACCCAGCAAGGATCTCATTCAGATATGAAGGAGAAATCAAAAGCTTTACAGACAAGCAAAAGCTGAGAGAATTCAGCACCACCAAACCAGCTCTTCAACAAATGCTAAAGGACCTTCTCTAGACAGGAAATGCAGAAATGTTGTATAAACATGAACCCAAAACAACAAAGTAAATGGCAACGGGACCACACCTATCAATAATTACCTTAAATGTAAATGGGTTGAATGCCCCAACCAAAAGACAAAGATTGGCTGAATGGATACAAAAACAAGACCCTTATATATGCTGTCTACAAGAGACCCACCTCAAAACCAGAGACACATACAGACTAAAAGTGAAGGGCTGGAAAAAAATATTTCACGCAAATGGAGACCAAAAGAAAGCAGGAGTCACAATACTCATATCAGATAAAATAGACTTTCAAATAAAGGATGTGAAAAGAGACAAAGAAGGACACTACATAATGATCAAAGGATCAATCCAAGAAGAAGATATAACAATTATAAATATATATGCACCCAACATAGGAGCACCGCAATATGTACGGCAAACGCTAATGAGTATGAAAGAGGAAATGAATAGTAACACAATAATAGTGGGAGACTTTAATACCCCACTCACAACTATGGATAGATCAACTAAACAGAAAATCAAAAAGGAAACACAAACCTTAAATGATACAATGGACCAGCTAGACCTAATTGATATCTATAGGACATTTCACCCCAAAACAATCAATTTCACCTTTTTCTCAAGTCCACATGGAACATTCTCCAGAATAGATCACATCCTGGGCCATAAATCTGGTCTTGGAAAATTCAGAAAAATTGAAATCATCCCAGTCATCTTTTCTGACCACAGTGCAGTAAGATTAGATCTCAATTACAGGAAAAAAATTGTTAAAAATTCAAACATATGGAGGCTAAATAACACGCTTCTGAATAACCAAAAAATCATAGAAGAAATCAAAAAAGAAATCAAAATATGTATAGAAATGAATGAAAATGAAAACACAACAACCCAAAACCTATGGGACACTGTAAAAGCAGTGCTAAGGGGAAGGTTCATAGCATTACAGGCTTACATCAAGAAACAAGAAAAAAGCCAAATAAATAACCTAACTCTACACCTAAAGTAATTAGAGAAGGAAGAAATGAAAAACCCCAGGGTTAGCAGAAGAAAAGAAATCTTAAAAATTAGGGCAGAAATAAATGCAAAAGAAACTAAAGAGACCATAGGAAAAATCAACAAAGCTAAAAGCTGGTTTTTTGAAAAAATAAACAAAATTGACAAACCATTAGCAAGACTCATTAAGAAACAAAGAGAGAAGAACCAAATTAACAAAATAAGAAATGAAAAGGGTGAGATCACAACAGACAACACTGAAATACAAAGGATCATAAGAGACTACTACCAGCAGCTCTATGCCAATAAAATTGACAACTTGGATGAAATGGACAAATTTTAGAAAAGTATAACTTTCCAAAACTGAACCAGGAAGAAATAGAAGATCTTAACAGACCCATCACAAGAAAGGAAATCGAAACTGTAATCAAAAATCTTCCAGGAAACAAAAGCCCAGTACCAGATGGCTTCACAGCTGAATTCTACCAAAAATTTAGAGAAGAGCTAACACCTATCTTACTCAAACTCTTCCAGAAAATTGCAGAAGAAGGTAAACTTCCAAACTCATTCTATGAGGCCACCATCACCCTAATTCCAAAACCACACAAAGATGCCACAAAAAAAGAAAACTACAGGCCAATATCACTGATGAACATAGATGCAAAAATCCTTAGCAAAATTCTAGCAAATAGAATCCAACAACATCTTAAAAAAATCATACACCATGACCAAGTGGGCTTTATCCCAGGAATGCAAGGATTCTTCAATATCTGCAAATCAATCAATGTAATACACCACATTAACAAATTGAAAGATAAAAACCATATGATTATCTCAATAGATGCAGAGAAAGCCTTTGACAAAATCCAACACTCATTTATGATTAAAACTCTCCAGAAAGCAGGAATAGAGGGAACATACCTCAACATAATAAAAGCTATATATGACAAACCCACAGCAAGCATCACCCTCAATGGTGAAAAATTGAAAGCATCTCCCCTGAAATCAGGAACAAGACAAGGGTGCCCACTCTCACCACTATTATTCAACATAGTCTTGGAAGTTTTGGCCACAGCAATCAGAGCAGAAAAAGAAGTAAAAGGAATCCAGATAGGAAAAGAAGAAGTGAAACTCTCGTTGTTTGCAGTTGACATGATCCTCTACGTAGAAAACCCTAAATACTCTTCCAGAAAATTACTAGAGCTAACCAATGAATATAGTAAAGTTGCAGGATATAAAATTAACACACAGAAATCCCTTGCATTCCTATATACTAACAATGAAAAAACAGAAAGAGAAATTAAGGAAACAATACCATTCTCCATTGCAACAAAAAGAATAAAATACTTAGGAGTATATCTACCTAAAGAAACAAAAGACCTGTACATAGAAAACTATAAAACACTGATGAAAGAAATCAGAGTGGACACAAACAGATGGAGAAACATACCGTGTTCATGGATTGGAAGAATCAATATTGTCAAAATGGCTATTCTACCCAAAGCAATCTATAGATTCAATGCAATCCCTATCAAACTACCAACGGTATTTTTCACAGAACTAGAACAAATAATTTCACAATTTGTATGGAAATACAGAAAACCACGAATAGCCAAAGTAATCTTGAGAAAGAAGAATGGAACTGGAGGAATCAACCTGTCTGACTTCAGTCTCTACTACAAAGCCACAGTCATCAAGACAGTATGGTACTGGCACAAAGACAGAAATATAGATCAATGGAACAGAATAGAAAGCCTAGAGATAAATCCACGAACCTATGAACACCTTATCTTTGACAAAGGAGGCAAGGATATACAATGGAAAAAAGACAACTGCTTTAACAAGTGGTGCTGGGAAAACTGGTCAACCACCTGTAAAAGAATGAAACTAGAACACTTTCTAACACCACACACAAAAATAAACTCAAAATGGATTAAAGATCTAAATGTAAGACCAGAAACTATAAAACTCCTAGAGGAGAACTTAGGCAAAACACTCTCCGACATGAATCACAGCAGGGTCCTCTATGACCCACCTCCCAGAATATTGGAAATAAAAGCAAAAATAAACAAATGGGACCTAATGAAACTTAAAAGCTTCTGCACTACAAAGGAAACTATAAGTAAGGTGAAAAGACAGCCCTCAGATTGGGAGAAAATAATAGCAAATGAAGAAACAGACAAAGGATTAATCTCAAAAATATACAAGAAACTCCTGAAGCTCAATTCCAGAAAAATAAATGACCCAATCAAAAAATGGGCCAAAGAACTAAACAGACATTTCTCCAAAGAAGACATACAGATGGCTAACAAACACATGAAAAGATGCTCAACATCACTCATTATTAGAGAAATGCAAATCAAAACCACAATGAGGTACCATTACACGCCAGTCAGGATGGCTGCTATCCAAAAGTCTACAAGCAATAAATGCTGGAGTGGGTGTGGAGAAAAGGGAACCCTCTTACACTGTTGGTGGGAATGCAAACTAGTACAGCCACTATGGAAAACAGTGTGGAGATTTCTTAAAAAAACTGGAAATAGAACTGCCATTTGACCCAGCAATACCACTTCTGGGCATACACACCACGGAAACCAGATCTGAAAGAGACACGTGCACCCCATTGTTCATCGCAGCACTGTTTATAATAGCCAGGACATGGAAGCAGCCTAGATGCCCATCAGCAGATGAATGGATAAGGAAGCTGTGGTACATATACACCATGGAATATTACTCAGCCATTAAAAAGAATTCATTTGAATCAGTTCTAATGAGATGGATGAAACTGGAGCCCATTATTCAGAGTGAAGTAAGCCAGAAAAATAAAGAACATTACAGCATACTAACACATATATATGGAATTTAGAAAGATGGTAATGATAACCCTATATGCAAAACAGAAAAAGAGACACAGAAGTACAGAACAGACTTTTGGACTCTGTGGGAGAAGGTGAGGGTGGGATGTTTCAAAAGAACAGCATGTATTTTATCTATGGTGAAAGAGATCACTAGCCCAGGTGAGATGCATGAGACGAGTGCTCGGGCCTGGTGCACTGGGAGGACCCAGAGGAGTCGGGTGGAGAGGGAGGTGGGAGGGGGGATCGGGATGGGGAATATGTGTAACTCTATGGCTGATTCGTGTCAATGTATGACAAAGCCCACTGAAATGTTGTGAAGTAATTGGCCTCCAACTAATAAAATAAAATTTAAAAAAAAAAAAAAAAACTGAGCTATCCTAAAAATTAAAAAAAAAGCTACCTCTTCTATGCAACATCTGTGTGTCTTCTGTCTGTCTTCTTCCTCGCTGACGCCACTCATCCCTTGGGTATTCCTGGTCCTGCTGGGGCTGGACCTCGGCAATTTTGCTCAATGCTTTGGATCCTAGTGGAAAAACATGCTGTTAATCCTACTTTTGCGAGGATTAAAACCATCGTAAAAACTGGAATTTGTTTAAATATTTTTGGTTTAAATATATCTTGTGTATATAATTACCCAGATTACTGTTGGGTATTAGATTGCTATGTTACAATATGTATGGCATACATGAGTTCCACTGTTATTGATATGATATGTGGTGGAGAGGTATTTGGTGGTGCAAGTGATTTAAATGATGTGTTCACAGTGTTTATATTCCTGTTATGTGGTTAATGGGTCTTGGATTCACGTTTGAAATATGACTCCCTTGTCTTTTGTGATGCATGAGAAGTGCTGAAATTGAAGATGATGCAGGTTAAGTCTAGGGTTGAGGGTGTGAGTAGGGTGGGGGGGAGGGTGTGGGTTAGGTTAAGGGTGTGGATTAGGGTGTGGGTTACATTGTGGCTTAGGGGTTAGAAGTTAGGGGTGTGGGTGAGGGTGAGGGCTGAGGGGTGAAGGTGTCAGGTTAGGGTTGGGATGATGCGTTAGGGTTAGTGTGTCAGGTTAGGGTTAGGGGGTCGGGTTGGTGTTAGGTTCTGGGATAGGGTTACGGTGTTGGTTAGGGTTAGGGTGTCGTGTTGGGGTTAGGGTTAGGGCAAGGGCGAGGGCAATTTCGCCTGGGACCTTATGGAGGGGCCTCACAGTCAAAGGTAAAGGCAAAGTCACATCCACACTTCTGTTCCATCCCCTTTGCTCTATAGTAGAGCTCTAGTAAGCCTAGGCCTGGTAGGAAAACTCTTGGCTCCTGTGGGGACACATCCTGTGTGTGAATCTGCATACCAGACCTAGGGGCCACAGGGCGCCTGTTTTCTTCTGGGAGAGGGGACCCTGAAGCAGTGTTGCCTGGCAACAGCTTGAAAATCCATTAAATTGCACTTTACGTACCTCTGACAAAGCTAGATTTGCTCCACCTTTTCGCCATTTGGAAGCAAACCTTCCATACCCTCTCCCCAAGTAGGCAATGGGCCTACTTTGAGTAGAAAGTCCCCTTGAGGAGCTGAGCCCAGGAAGGCACCCAGTCATGTCAAACACACTCCAGCTGCTTACTTCCTCATGGGCAGTATCACTATCAGCTAGGAATGTCTTTGCAAGGATTGAAAAGGGAAGGGGAGATACATGGCCCTGCCTCTGAAATTTCAGTCCTCTGAGCAGAACTGGAATTCAATTGTATCAGCGAAACTGTGCCTTCCAAAGAGGCTTGCAAACACACCCCGAGTGGCTGCCTCTTCTTCCCTGAAGAAGGCTCCCTTTCCCTGCATCCTGCGGACTCCCTGTCCCAGCCTCCTGGAAAAGCGCTTCTTGGAGTTCCTTCTTGGAGTTCCTTTCTTAGTTGCAGTTATCCCTCAACTTGGGGCCATAGGGAGTAGCCCCACACTCACAGGGGAAGGCAAACCCACCTCCACACATCTCTTCCATCCCCTTTGCTCTGTAGGACAATTCTAGTGAGCCTAGGTCTGTCAGAAAATTCTTGGCTTTGACGGGAACACACCCTGTGTGTGAACCTGCATACCCGACCTAGGGGCCACAGGGCGCCTGTTTTGCTCGAGTGGGCCTTGAAGCAGTACAGCCTAGTGAGAGCTTGAAAATCCATCCAATTGCTCCTTTCTTACCTCTGACACCTAGCTTTGTTCCACCCTTTGGCAGTGTGGAGGGAAGAGGGCCCAACCCCGTCCTCAAGCGGACATGGGGCCTACTTTGAGAGGAAAGGCCCCCTTGAGGAGCTGAGCCCATCAAGGCACCCAGTCATGTCAAATATACTCCCACTGCTTGCTTCTTCATGGGTAGTACCACTATCAGCTTGGAATGTCTTTGCAAGGATCACAAAGGGAAGGGGAGATACACGACCCTGCCTCTGGAACTTCGGTCCTCTGAGCAGACCTGAGTGCTCTAGGGAGCCTAGGACTGTCAGGAAAATTCTTGGCTCCTACGGGGACACACCCCATATGTGAACCTGCATACCGGACCTCGGGGCCACAGTGTGCCTGCTTCTCTTGGTGTGCCTAAAGCGGTGCAGCCTAGCAACAGCTATTGAGCCTAGGTCTGTCTGGAACATTTTGGATCCTGTGGGGAAAACACCCTGTGCACACCCCTAGATACCGGGCCTAGGGGCCAAAATTCTCACATGTCTCCTGGGGAACCCTAACACAGTGTGACCTAGCAACTGCTTGAAAATCCATCCCATTGCTGTTTTCCTCCTTCTGATACAGCTAGCATTGCTCCTTGCTTTGGGATATCTCAAGCAAGGGGCGAGTCCATAACTGCTCTCCTGGGGCCCAATGGATGTGCAAGGTGCCCTCAACCAGGTGACCCCAGCATGCCACCTGGCCCCCTCAGACACACTCCCGCAGCCTTCTTAATCATGGGAAGTACCTCTCTGACCCAGGAATGTGTTTGCAAGGCTCGGAATGTGCAGGGAGACACATGGCCCTGACTCTGGAATTGAGGTCCTTGGGGCAGGCCTGCAGGTCTGACATCTGAGAAGCAAAACACTTGCTGCAAATAGAGGCCTGAAAACACACTCTGTGTATGACTTTCCTTCCTCCAAGGAAGATAGCTTTCCCAGTCTCCTGCATGCTGAGTGTCACACAGCTGGAATGTGCTTGCGTGGAGGTCATGATTCAGTGGCAATGGCCCCTGAGGCCCTGTGCCCAGGTAGGGCGCCCACACTCACAGGCAAATCAAAGCAACTTCCAAATGAGTCAGCTCTTCACATCTAGTGGCCAAAGTATTGGAGTTTCAGGTTCAATATTAGTCTTTCCAATGTATATTCAGACCTGATTTCCTTTAGGATGGAGTGGTTGGGTCCTCTTATAGTCTAAGCAAACTTCAAGCATCTTCTTCAGCACCACAGTGCAAAAGCATCAAATCTTTGGCTGTCAACTTTCTTTATAGTCCATCTTTCACATCCATACATGACATGGAAAAACCTTAGCCTTGACTAGACGGATCTTTGTTGGCAAAGCAATGTCTCAGCTTTTTAATATGCTGTCTAGTTTGGTTATCACTTTCCTTCCAAGTCGTAAGCATCTTTTAATTTCATGGCTGCAGTCACCATCTGCAATGATTTCCGAGCCCCGAAAAATAAAATCTGCCACTGTTTCCACTGTTTTCCCATCTATTTGCCAAGAAGTGATGAGACTGGATGCAATGATCTTAGTTGTCTGAACGCTGAGCATTAAGCTAACTATTTCACTCTCCTCTTTCTCTTTCATCAAGAGGTTCTTTAGTTCTTCACTTTCTGCCATCAGGGTGGTGTCATCTGCATATCTGAGGTTATTGATATTTCTCCCAGCAATCTTGATTCCAGTTTGTGCTTCATCCAGTGCAGCATTTCTCACGATGCCCTATATATAAGCAGATATAAGTTAAATAAGCAGGGTGCCAATATACAGCCTTGACATATTCCTTTTCCTATTTAGAACCAGTCTGTTGGTCCAGGTCCAGTTCTGTTTCTTCCTGACCTGCATATAGGTCTTTCAAGAGGCAGGTCAGGTGATCTGGTATTCCTATCTCTTTCAGAATTTTCCCCAGTTTATTGTGATACACACAGTCAAAGGCTTTGGCATAGTCAACAAAGCAGAAATAAGTGTTTTTCTGGAACTCTCTTGCTTTTTCAGTTATCCAGTGGATTTTGGCAATTTGATCTCTGGTTCCTCTGCCTTTTCTAAATCCATCTTGAACATTTGGAATTTCACGGTTGACATATTGCTGAAGCCTGGCTTGGAGAATTTTGAGTGTTACTTTACTAGCATGTGAGATGAGTCCAGTTGTGTGACAGTTTGAACATTCTTTGTCATTGCCTTTCTTTGAGACTGGAATGAAAACTGAGCTAACAACCTAGATGTTTTCAATCGCATATGCTAAAAGAACTGCCTTTGCAGTTTCCAAGGGAAAAAAGTTTCATTTTAACCAATTTTCTCTGAAGTTCAAGGAATATCATGGACATCCTCCATCAAAAAGTCATCTTTCTTTTATGTAATCACAGTTTCATGCCTAAATTATAGACCAACTCATGCTCAAATTGACTCTGATATCAGGGGCAGATCAGCTAGCTGATAAAAAGCTTGGATTGTCCCTCTGGAGGAAAGTGAGACCTTGGTCCCAAGAGAAGAATCTGAGGGCTTAAGGGAATTTGCAGGAGTGGGGAAATCTTGGTCCATCCTACATGTACCGTACTTAAATAATGCTTATTTATTTTACGGAAGTAAAAAAAAAAAAAAAAAAAAACAAAAAAGAAACAGATGATAAAAACAAATATAAATCACTGAAAGGTAAATAAATTCATCATGTGTGATTGAAAGCTGCATTCTAAGAAAGCTGTGTTCTCTTAACCTAGAGAGTAGACTAAATTCCAGTCTGGTACCAGCTTACCAGATAACAAACAAAAAGCGTTGTTTATGGGTAAGCTCAGGAAAGTCTTTTCCATGTATCTTGAGGTAGCAGTATTTTTGCAAAGGCATCAGTGTGAAACCATGGAAGGCATGTTTAAAACCTGATTAGATAAAAATTGACAAAATAAAAACTGACAAAATTGACAAAATAAAAATTGACCAAAAAAGTGACAAAATAGTCACTGCTGTGACTTGAAACACTTTAATATGATAACTAGAATTATAACTGACAGCATTTTACCAGGACATATCAGATTTTCATGGATGTCACATAGTTTCTAGGATACCTACATTAGTAACTGAAGGAGTCTTTGGGCTTAGAAAAGAAAACAACAGTCTCAAAGGCCCTTGCTTGTATCATTTAACATTGGAGAAAACAAAATCGAACTTTAGGTCCCACCCTGAGGCTCCAGGCCGGTTATATCTATCTATTTTCCCATGCAGCGTAGTGCCTGCTGGAAGTCCAAGGGATTTATCCTGCCTGGTAATTTCACCAGCTGGGACTCCACAACCCTTAGTCTGGCCGGCTGACCCAGCCCTGCTTCCAGCACTTTGCAGGCCATCAGGCCCTTGACCACCTGCTGGGACAGGAAAGGGAAGGGTCCACGAATTGCATCCTAGAAACTTAGTAGGGTGCATGTATTTAAAAACCTGGTGGCCACCCAGGCAGGAGAGAAGGGAGGAGGGCACCTTGCTGCCCTTTCATGGGGGAATCTGTGGCTGTCCTGCTGAGAGGGGGCCTTTCCATGGGGACCCTGTGCAATAAGTTTGGTGTTTTGGAACTGAATAATTAGAACGTGTAAAATTTTTAATTTATGTGGTGCTTTAATTAAAAAAAAAAAAAAAAAACAAGCAGCTCCAAGTTTTCTGCAAATTGAGGCCTCAAACTTGAAGGCCTATTTTCCTTCCACTGTGGCATTCTATGAAGAAATGTGCGTTTTTTAAAGAAAAGGGTCAGAAAAGTGAGGGAAACAGAAAAGCCAGAGGTGCCCCAGGAGTTTGGTGAAGGTCTTAGGAGGTCACTTGTAAATGCTGCTGGCCATCGGGAGGCAGTCTCTTGTGACCAATGGGCACAGAGCTCTGCAGGCTTGTCCTTTGCATGGATGTTCTTGTTTGTGGAAATCCAGCTCAGAGCCATCTCCTGATGTGTAAGAATTTCCCAGACTAGACCCCTAGACAAATCCCACATGGCCAGGGACTCCTTTCTTCATTGTATTTGTCTGTTTGACTGAAAACCAGAAATGGCATATTTTTCTTTCAATCTGGTCTATCATCCAGGCCTTGGAGTAATATTTCCCCTCCCCCTCAATAGGCTTGGGTTCCGGTGATGAATTATAGTCAGTTGTCCATGATTTCACAGATGAGGAAACTGAGAGTCGGAGAGGGCGGAGGACTGTCCAAGGGAGAATGGGATATCCTTCCAGGAACACTGGCTCCTGGGTTTTTAATGAGCTTCCTACCCAGCATGGTCATTAAGTGGCAAGGGTTGACATTGAGAATAAACTATTGGTGGAAATGAAAAAGGCTTTTTGAAAGAATGTGCCTACCAGCTGTGCATCTTATGGAGTATTTTCATTGTACTTCCCAGCCCTTGGAAAGTGCTGGGCACAGGGCAGATGCTTCATCATTTTTATTGAATAAGTTCAATGTCACACAATTGTATCTGTAGTGTCAGCAACACTATGAGGTATATTAGAACAGTGATGGTCCCAGTTGGTACCCACAAGGATATTTTTAAAAAATGAAACAAATCTCTCTGATCATCACCAAGGCTATCAGAGGTCTATTGCAGACTCCACACAAGGGAGGGTCTACCTCTTGGGACATCCCCACTTCAGCATCTCCCTAAACCAGCAATCTAGGACAGCTGAGTACACTTGAAGTTCCTTCCTTGACCTTGGGAGTTTTTTTGGAAGACAATTTTTTGACAGACAGGGGTGGGGCAAGGTTTTGGGATGTTTCAAGTGCAGTCCATTTATTGTGCACTCTATTTCTGTTTCTGTTCCCTGGAGGCTCAGTTGGTAAAGAGTCTGCCTGCAATGAGGGAGACCCGGGTTTAATCCCTGGGTCAGGGAAATCCCCTGGAGAAGGAAATGACAGCCCACTCCAGTATTCTTGCCTGAAGAATTCAATGGACTGAGGAGCCTGGTGGGCTACCAAGGGCTGGACATGGCTGAGTGATCAAACTCTTATTTCTATTATTATTTCACCAGCTCCACCTCAGATCATCAGGCATTAGATCCTAGAGGTTGGGGGCCCCTGCTTTAGTTCCCTCTTTCATCTTCAACACAGCTCCAGCATGCTTCCTCCTCCTCTTCCACCTGCAGAACTACCTGCTGGGCTTCTCTGAGTGTGATTAAGAGTTTCCTTCCCTCACTGTCTTTCCTCTGAGTCCCTTTTCCTAAATGGGTTTCCATGATCTCCTTTAGGCACTTTTTCCCCAGGTGGTGCTAGTGGTAAAGAACCTACCTGCCAATGCAGGAATCCTATCCCTGGGTTGGGAAGATCCCCTGGAGGAGGGCACCCAGCCCACTCCAGTATTCTTGCCTGGAAAATTCCCATGGACAGAGGAGCCTGGTGGGCTCTGACAGTCAGACGTGATTGAAGCGACTTAGCACAGCATACCATAGGACCTTTGAACTGCAGACTCATGTGATTGTTTGGATTCTTTGGAGTCCCTTGTTATTCCACGTGTATGTTAGGGTCAGCTTGTATATTGCTTCCTAAAGGCCTGGAGAGGGTAATAGGCAGGAAGGCCAGGGGTCTCCAGACAGAGGGAATAGGCTGCAAGTGTCAGACGTTTTTTCATCTCTCAAGCAGCTGGAGGAACGAAACGAGTGCTACATTTTTTCCCCTTCTCAATACAAATTTAAGAGGTTTCTCTTAAAATTTTGTGTTGCTATGACGACTCCTGGCTCCACCTGAACTTAACTTTTCTCAAACCTTCAGCTAAGCAATGCATTTTGTCTTAAGGAAAGGTTTGTCTTAAGCTATGTTAATATACTACGTATTTCTGCTAGACTCTGTCTTCAGGTCGGTTCCCCCTAAAGGCTCAGAACCGACTTGACAAACCAATATGTTTTACTCATACCTGTTCTCCTAATCTATGTTAATGAAATGATATATTTGCTTGGAAATCTGCCTTTCTTCAAAATTCATGTCAATCATTCTATGGCCCGGGATGACTCACCTGCTGCCAATATTATCTCAATGCATGTTGTGGGTGAGGGGCCTGGTGTCATTCTCTGAGACATTGCCTTTCTTTCATTAGCAGACTGCTAGTGGCTGTATAACATCTGCCTAAAGACTAGCAGGGGGTACTCTTACTGCCCCCGTCTGATGTCTATGTCAGCAGCTTTCTCTATCTCTTTTATACTTTAATAAAACTTTATGACACAAAAGCTCTGAGCGATCAAGCTTTGTCAACTGGCCCTGGATTGAATTCTTCTCCTCTGGAGGCCAAAAATCCTGGCGCCTTTTGTGGTTCAGCAATGACCTTTCAGTCTTTTGTAATTCATATTGAATCTTCATTTCAGATTGAAGATGCATTCCATGGTATTGCCATCTTAAGTCTTTCCATCGCTATGGAATATCTGTGCATGTATTCAGGATATTTTTCAGCAATCGTGTATAATTTCCAATGTGCCAGTCTTGTCATCCTCATTACACCCATGGCAAAATATTTTATTAATGTTGACACTATCAAAAGGAAATTGTTTTTTTAAATTCCTTTTCAGATTATTATTTGCTAGTGTATACAGATAAAACTGTGTAATCATTCATTTTTATCAGCTTGGACAGCTTGATAGTTGTCTTTACTTTCTTTACTTCCTCATACTTTAAGATTATCCTAGCTTATATATTTACTGTCTCGCCCCTAGTCTCAATCGTTTATTCAAAGAATTTCTGTCCTTTTTTTTAAACACTGAATTATTTTTGACAATGCTGGGTCTTTGTAGCTAGATGCCTAGTTGTAGTGAGCAGAGGCTACCCTCTAGTTGACTTGCCATGGCTTCTCATTGCAGCGCTTTCTCTGGTTGCAGAACTTGGGCTCTGGAGCATGCAAGTACTTCAATAGTTGTACGGGGGCTTAGTTGCCCCTGGGCATGTGGAATCCTCTAGGACCAGGGGTTGAACCAGTGTTCCCTGCATTGGTAGGCAGATCCTTTACCACTGGGCCACCAGGGACATTTCCTGTTCTTTTTCATTATAGAGTGATATTTAAAACATACATGTAGGAGCTAAATATGCTCAGCTGACAATATTTGGAAATATACATGTATTCCAGCTTATATATTCAGTTGAAGGTAATTTGTGATGATGTCTCCATGAATCTTGTAACCTTTCCTTTTGTTTATCCATAACTTACCATTCCAATGGTAAGATACCTGGCTTCCACCACTTTTCATGTATGGAATTCAGTGCTTGTCCCATGTGGTTACTGAAACAACTGTCAGACTGTCTTCCAAAGGGGGCTGTGCATGCATCCCACCAGTATCTTGAGTATGTTTCTGTAGGAGAGTTTACTATCAGTATACCCTCCGTGGCCAGGTGTCTATTTCAATCTTTACCAGTTATGAATGGGCTTGTTTGCTCTAGTGTTCTTGGACAATTTGAGGACTCCTGTCTAGTTATGAGGGACACAGGAATCTCCTTGAGGCTTGGCAGGGCAATCAGCACACTTCTCGAGGTGAGGAGGGAGACCCAGGGTCCCTTTCCAGTTGCCACAGGGATATTGGGATTCCTACCAATTTTCAAGAGGAGTCAGGCATCATCACCTTTTGAATCATTGAATTCTGCATGCCTCTCGAGGTGTCAACGGGATGTGAGGCCTCCTGTCGATAAGAGGCGGGGACCTAGGACTTTCTCTATGCTCTCCATAGGGGATTCACACATCCCTTCATCCTGTGAGATGAAAGATGAGCCTGCATTCAAGCCACTGTAGGGAAATCGGACCTTCTTTCGAGTCAGGGCGTCTCAGGGGCAATTCCACTTGAGGCAGCAAACTCAGGGTCCCTCCCACATACTTACTGCTGAGAGACACCTCCTCTGGTTGTGCTTGTGGAATGGTGGCATACCTCTTGAGTGGAAGCCAGGGAATCAGCTCTCATTTCAAGATGATTTGGGGTACATGGAGCTTTCCTCGAGTTGCTGTGCTGAACTTGGTGTTCTTCTAGACTTGGGACAGTGTTCTCGGGGAATCTCTGCAGTTGCCTAAAGGAAGCCAACCCACTTGTCGTGTTTGATGCGGAACACGGGATGGCTCTGAAGCCAATGCAGTGGAATAGGGACTCATCTCGAGTTGATTTGGGATACACGAAGCTATTTCCCATTGCTGCAGTGACATCAGGGTCCCTCTGGACTTGAGACAGTGTTCTTGGGGACTCTCTGGAATTCCATCAAGCAAGTAATGGCTCCTTACGTATTTGATGGGGAACACGGAATTGCTCTGCATGCAATGCAGGGGAATCAAGCCTCATCTCGCGGCGAGAAGGCAGTCTCATGGTTTCTCTCGAGTTGCGGCGCGAACCTGGGGTATATTCTCCAGGTACGGCGGGGATGGCCCTTCAAAACTCATGTTTGTTCAGCGACGTCAGGACTCCTGTCTAGTTACGAGGGACACCTCAGGAATCTCTTCGAGGCTTGGCAGGGCAATAGGGACGCTTCTCAATGTGAGGCGGGAGACCCAGGGTTCCTTTCCAGTTGCCACAGTGAGACTGGGATTCCTATCAATTTTCAAGAGGAGTCAGGCGTCATCACCTTTTGAAACATTGAATTCCGCCTACCTCCATGTCAAAGGGATGTGAGACCTCCTGGCGTGATGCGGCCAGGACTTAAGGCTTTCTCTAGGGTCTCCGTATTGGATTCAGACATCCCTTCATCTTGTGCAATGAAAGACGACCCTGCATTCAAGCCACTGCAGGGAAATCCGGCCTTCTTTCTTGTCAGGGCATTCGGACTCCATTCCACTTGAGGCAGCAAACTCAGGGTCCCTCCCCCATATCTATTGATGAGAGAAGCCTCCTCTTGGGGTGCTTGTGGAAAGTTGGCATACCTCTTAAGTTGAATCCTGGGAATCTGCTCTCATCTCGAGATGATTTGGGGTACATAGAACTTTCCTCAAGTTGCTGTGCTGAACCTGGTGTTCCTCTAGACATGGGACGGTGTTTTCGGGGAGTCTCTGGAGTTGCCTAAAGAAAGTGAAGCAACTTGTCTTGCTTGATGGGGAAAGCGGAATTTCTCTGGAGCTAATGTGGCAGAATCGGGCCTCATCTCCAGTTGATTTGGTGTACACGGAATTATTTCGCGTTGCTGCAGTGACCTCAGGGTCCCTCTAGGCTTGTGAGTGTGTTCTTGGGGACTCTCTGGAGTTCCATCAAGCAAGTCAAGGCTCCTACGCATTTCATGGGGAAAACGGAATTGCTTTGCACGCAATGCAGAGGAATCTGGCCTCATATAGTGGCGAGGGGATGTCTCATGCTTTTTCGCGAGTTGCGCTGGGAACCTGGAGTATATTCTCGAGTTACAGCGGGGATGGCCCTTCAAAAGTCGTGTTTGTTCAGCGACATCAGGACTCCTGTCTAGTTATGAGGGACACCTCAGGAATCTCTTCGAGGGTTGACACATCAATAGGGACGCTGCTAGAGGTGAGGCGGGAGACCCAGGGTCCCTTTCCAGTTGCCACAGGGATACTGGGATTCCTATCACTTTTCAAGAGGAGTCAGGCATCGTCACCTCTTGAAGCAATGAACTCTTGGTGCCTCTCTAGGTGTCAAAGGCATGTGAGGCCTCCTGTCGAGAGGAGGAGGGGAACTAGGGCTTTCTCTAGGGTCTCCACAAGGGATTCAGACATCCCATTGTCTGGTGAGATGAAAGACAAGCCTCCATTCAAGCCACTGCAGGGAAATCAGGCCTTCTTTTGAGTCAGGGCATCTCGGTGTCCATTCCATTTGACGCAGCAAACTCAGGGTCCAACTCACATACCTATTGCTGAGAGAAGCCTCCTCTAGAGGTGCTTGTGGAAAGTTGGCATACCACTTGAGTCAAAGCCAGGGAATCAGCTCTAATCTCGAGACGATTTGGGATACATGGGGCTTTCTTCGAGGTGCTGTGTTGCAACTGGTGTTCCTCCAGACTTGGGACAGTGTTCTCGGGGAATCTCTGGAGTTGCCTAAAGGAAGTAAAGCCACTACTCCTGTTTGATGGGGAACACGGGATGGCTCTGGAGCAAATGCAGGGGAATTGGGCCTCAGCTCGAGTTGATTTGCAGTATGGAGCTATTTCGCATTGCTGCGGTGACACAAGGGTCCCTCTAGACTTGTGACAGTGTTCTTGGGGACTCTCTGGAATGCCATCAAGCAAGTCAAGATTCCTTACGTGTTTGATGGGGAACACGGAATTGCTCTGCAATGCAGAGCAATCAGGCCTCATCTTGCGGCCAGGGGGAAGTCTCATGGTTTATCTCAAGTTGCGGTGGGAACGTGGGGCATATTCTCGAGTTAAGGTGGGGATAGACTTTCAAAACTCCTGTTTGTTAAGCGACATCAGGACTCTTGTCTAGTTATGAGAGACACCTCAGGAATCTCTTTGAGGCTTGGCAGGGCAATAGGGACGCTTCTTGAAGTGAGGCGGGAGACCCTGGGTCCAATTCCAGTTGCCACAGTGATATTGGGATCCCTATCACATTTCAAGAGGAGTCAGGCATCGTCACCTTCTAAGCATTGAACTCCGCGTGCCTCTCGAGATGTCAAAGGGATGTGAGGCCTCCTGTCGAGATGAGGCGGGGACATAGGGTTTCCTCTAGGTCCTCCACAGGGGATTCAGACATCCCTTCATCTTGTGAGATGAAAGACGAGCCTACATTAAAGCCACTGCAGGGAAATCTGGCCTTCTTTTGAGTCAGGTCATCTTGGTGTTCATTCCACTTCAGGAAGCAAACTCAGGGTCCAACTCACATACATATTGCTGAGAGAAGCCTCCTCTTGAGGTGCTTGCAGAAAGTTGGCATACCTCTTGAGTCGAAGCAGGGAAATCAGCTCTAAATCTCAAGACGATTTGGGGTACATGGGGCTTTCCTCGAGTTGCTGTGTTGCACCTGGTGTTCCTCTACACTTGGGACAGTGTTCTCGGGGAATCTCTGGAGTTGCTTAATGAAGTCATGCCACTTGTGTTTGATGGGGAACGCAGAGTGACTCTGGAGCCAATGCAGGGGAATGGGGCAGCATCTCGAGTTGATTTGGGGTAGACGGATCTATTTCCCATTTCTGCACTAACCTCACGGTCACTCTAGACTTGTTACAGTGTTCTTGGGTACTCTCTGGTGTCCCATCAAGCAAGTCAAGGCTCCTTACATGTTTGATGGGGAACACAGAATTGCTCTGCATGCAATGCAGAGGAACCGGGGCTCATCTCGTGGCCAGGGAGAAGTATCATGGTTTTTCTTGAGTTGCGGTGGGATCCTGGGGTATATTCTTGAGTTACGGTGGGGATGGCCCTTCAAAACTCGGATTTGTTCAGCTATGTCAGGACTCCTGTCTAGTTAAGAGGGACACCTCGGGAATCTCTTCGAGGCTTTGCAGGCAATAGGGATGCTTTTGGAGATGAGGCGGGAGACCCAAAATCCCTTTCCACTTGTGACATGGATATTGGGATTCCTATCACTTTTCAAGAGGAGTCAGGCATCGTCACCTCTTGAAGCAATGAACTCTTGGTGCCTCTCTAGGTATCAAAGTCATGTGAGGCCTCCTGTCGAGATGAGATGGGGAACTAGGGCTTTCTCTAGGGTCTCCACAGGGGATTCAGACATCCTTTCATCTGGTGAGATGAAAGACGAGCCTGCATTAAAGCCACTGCAGAGAAATCGGGCCTTCTTTTGAGTCAGGGCATCTCGGGGCCCATTCCACTTCAGGCAGCAAACTCAGGGTCCAACTTACATACCTATTGCTGAGAGAAGCCTCCTCTAGAGGTGCTTGTGGAAAGTTGGCATACCTCTTGAGTTGAAGCCAGGAAATCAACTCTAATCTTGAGACGATTTGGGGTACATGGCGCTTTCCTCGAGTTGCTGTGTAACGCTTGGTGTTCCTCTAGACTTATGACAGTGTTCTCGGGGATTCCCTGGAGTTGCCTAAAGGAAGTCAAGCGCCTTGTCGTGTTTGATGGGGAAAGTGGGATGGCTCTGGAGCCAATGAAGGGGAATCGGGCCTCATCTCGAGTTGAAATGAGTGAATCACGTGTGAATCACGTGTGCATCAAGTGTGAATCACGTGTCCATCATGTGTGTGTCACGTGTGTGTCACGTGTGCATCACGTGTGCATCACGTGTGCGTGACATGTCCATCACGTGTGAGTCACGTGTTCATCAGGTGTGTGTCACGTGTCCATGACGGGTGAATCACGTGTTCATCACATGTGTGTCACTTGTGTGTCACGTGTGCATCACGTGTGTGCACGTGGGAATCACGAGTGCGTCACGGGTGCGTCATGTGTGCATCACGTGTCCATCACGTGTGCGTTACTTGTGCGTCACGAGTTCATCATGTGTGCGACATGTGTTCGTCACGTGTTCATCACGTGTGCATCACGTGTGCGTCAAGTTTGCGTCACGTGTGAATCACGTGTTCGTCACGTGTGTGTCACGTGTTCATCACGTGTCCATCATGTGTACATCACGTGTGAGTTACATGTGCGTTTCGTGTGCATCACATGTTCGTCATGTGTGTGTCACGTGTTCGTCACGTGTGTGTCACGTCTGCATCACGTATTCATCACATATGTGTTACGTGTGCATCACATGTGCATCACATGTGCGACACGTGTGCGTCACGTGTTCGTCACGTGCACATCACGTGTGCATCAAGTTTGCGTCATGTGTGAATCATGTGTTCATCACGTGTGTGTCACGTGTTGATCACGTGTCCATCATGTGTGCATCACATGTGCGTCACATGTGCATCTCGTGTGCATCACGTGTTCGTCACGTGTGCGTCACGTGTGTGTCATGTGTGCATCACGTATTCATCACATATGGGTTATGTGTGCATCACGTGTTCATCACGTGTGAGTCACATGTGTATCACGCGTGAATCACGTGTGCATCACGTGTGCATCACGTGTTCATGACTTGTTCATCACATGTGCCTCACGTGTTGTTCACTTGTTCACAACGTCTGTGTGACGTGTGCATCATGTTTTCATCACGTGTGCATCACGTGTTCATCATGTGTGAGGCACGTGTTCATCACATGTGAGTCACGTGTTCTTCACGTGTGAATCATATGTCCATCACATGTGCATCACTTGTGCAACACGTGTTCGTCACGTGTGTGCCACGTGTGCGTCACCTGTGAATCACTTGTTCATCACGTATTCATCACGTGTGTGTTATGTGTGCATCACGTGTTCATCACATGTGTATCACGTGTGAATCACGTGTGCATCACCTGTTCATTACATGTGCATCACGTGTGAATCACGTGTTCATCACGTGGGCATCACGTGGGCATCACGTGTTCATCACGTGGGCATCACGTGTGCACCTCATGTGCACCTTGTGTGCATCACGTGTGAATCAGGAAAAGAACTGAATGGGATAGACTAGAGATCTCTTCAAGAAAATTAGAGATACCAAGGGAACACTTCATGCAAAACTGGGTTTGATAAAAGATAGAAATGCTATGGACCTAGCAGAAGCATAAGCTATTAAGAAGATGTGGCAAGAATACACAGAAGTACTGTAGAAAATATCTTCATGACCCAGATAATCACAACGGTGTGATCACTCACCTAGAGTGAGACATCCTGGAGTGTGAAGTCAAGTGGCAATTAGAAAGCATCGTAAGAACAAAGCTAGTGGAGTTGATGGAATTCCAGTTGAAGTATTTCAAATACTGAAAGATGATGCTGTGAAAGTGCTGCACTCATAATGCCTGCAAATTTGGAAATCTCAGCAGTGGCCACAGGACTGGAAAAGGTCAGTTTTCATTCCAAATAGAAAGAAAGGTAATCCCAAAGAATGCTCAAAATACCACACAATTATGCTCATCTCACACGCTAGTAAAGTAATGCTCAAAATTCTCCAAGCCAGGCTTCAGCAATACGTGAACTGTGAACTTCCAGATGTTCAAGCTGGCTTTAGAAAAGGCAGAGGAACCAGAGATCAAACTGCCAACATCTGCTGGATCATTGAAAAAGCAAGAGAGTCCCAGAAAAAAAAATCTATTTCTGATTTATTGACTACACCAAAGCCTTTGACTGTGTGGATCACAATTAACTGTGGAAAATTCTGAAAGAGATGGGACTACCAGACCACCTGACCTGCCTCTTGAGAAACCTGTATGCAGGTCAGGAAGCAACAGTTAGAACTGGACATGGAACAACAGACTGGTTCCAAATAGGAAAAGGAGTACGTCAAGACTGTACGTTGTCACCCTGCTTATTTAACTTATATGCCGAGTACATCATGAGAAATGCTGGGCTGGAAGAAGCACAAGCTGGAATTAAGATTGCCAAGAGAAATATCAATAATCTCAGACATGCAGATGACACCACCCTTATGGCAGAAAGTGAAGAAGAACTAAAAAGCCTCTTGATGAAAGTGAAAGAGGAGAGTGAAAAAGTTGGCTTACAGCTCAACATTCAGAAAACTAACATCATGGCAACAGGTCCCATCACTCCATGGGAAATCGATGGGGAAACAGTGGAAGCAGTGTAAGATTTTATCTTTTTGGGCTCCAAAATCACTGCAGATGGTGATTGCAGCCATGAAATTAAAAGAAAATTACTCCTTGGAAGGAAAGTTATGACCAACCTAGATAGCATAATAAAAAGCAGAGACACTACTTTGCCAACAAAGGTCCCTCTGTTCAAGGCTATGGTTTTTCCAGTGGTCATGTACAGATGTGAGAATTGGACTGTGAAGAAAGTTGAGCACCGAAGAGTTTATGCTTTTGAACTGTGGTGTTGGAGAGGACTCTTGAGAGTTCCTTGAACTGCAAGGGCATCCAACTAGTACATCCTAAAGGAGATCAGTCCAGGGTGTTCATTGGAACGACTGATTCTGAAGCTGAAACTCCCATAATTTGGCCACCTGGTGCGAAGAGCTGACTCATTGGAAAATACCCTGATGCTGTAAGGGATTGGGGACAGGAGGAAAAGGGGATGACAGAGGATGAGATGGCTGCATGGCATCACCGACTCGATGTACATGAGTTCGAGAAATCTCCGGGAGTTGGTGACTGACAGGGAGGCTTGGCGTGCTGTGATTCATGGGGTCCCAAAGAGTCAGACATGACTGAGCGACTGAACGGAACTGAACTGATATGAATAACTAATTAAAAGTAAAGTAAAGTTGCTCAGTCATGTCCAACTCTTTGTGGCCCCATGGACTGTAGCCTACCAGGCTCCTCTGTCCATGGGGTTTTCCAGGCAAATGTACTGGAGTGGGTGGCCATTTCCTTCTCCAGGAGATCTTCCTGACCCAGGGATCTAACCTGGGTCTCCAGCATTGCAGACAGATGCTTTACCATTTGAGCCATATAATTCCATTGCTAACACGTGCAAGGGGCTACTCTTTCTGCCCTCTTCTGATGCCTATGTCAGAAGATTTCTCTATCTCCTTTATACTTTAATACAACTTTATTACACAAAAGCTCTAAGCAATCAAGCCTCGTCTCTGGACCTGAATTGAATTCATCTCCTCTGGAGGCCAAGAATTCCAGTGTCTTTGCGTGGTTCAGCAATACCTTTCAAGATCATCCTGGAGATTCTGTCCATGTACCTCAGGAACATGGTCAGATAGGAGGTCACCCTTGAGACTGTGGGCTTTTGACCCAGGTGCAGGGTGTTGCAGTGGCGGGAATCCTGGATAATTTGCACATGTGACCCCAGGTAAAGGGTCTGGGAGGTAAGGTCACCTTGGAGACTGTGAATATGCTACCCAAGGTGCAGGGTGTGGGAAATAATGTCACCCTGGAGAATGTAGACTTCTAGCACAAGGGATGAGTTCTTGACATTGGGGTCTCATGGGAGACTGGATGATTCCGCTCAGACAGTGTGTGGGGATGGGATTCACCCTGGAGACTGTAGATATGTGATCTCAGGTACAGGATTTCCGAGGGGGTCACCCTGGAGCCTGTGAATATGTGATTCCAGGTGCAGAGTCTGCAAGGGAGTCACCATGGAACCTGTGTTTGTGTGACTCCAGGTGAGGTCTACAAAGTTTTGACAAACAGGAGACTGTGGACATGTGACCCCTATTACAGGGTCTTGGAGGGGGGAACCTTTGTGGCCAGGGTCATGGGATGCAAGGTTATATGTCTGGGAGGTGGGGATACCCTGAGAGTATGGAAGTGTGACCCCAGGTACAGGTTCTGGGAGTTGGTGCCATCCTGAAAATGGTGGACATTTCACCCGAGGTATGGTTTCTGGGAGGTGGGGTCACCCTGAAGACTCTGGACATGTGACCCCAAATGCAGGGTCTGGGAGGTAGACTCACCATGGAAAAAGTGGACTTGTGACCCCAGATACAGGATCTTGAGGGTGGGGTCACCTGGAGGCTGTGGACTTGTGACACCAAGTACAGGTTATACAGGGGGCCACCTTCGAGACTGTGGACATGTGATCACAGGTGTATGGTATGGGAAGTTTGGTAACCTAGGAGATTGTGGATATATGACAGTAGGTACAGGGTCTCAGGTATGTCCCCATGGAAAGTGTGGACATGTGACCCCAGGTGCAGGTTTGGGTGGGGTCACCCTGGAGACTGTGGTCGTGTGACCCAAAGTTCAGGGTAGGAAAAGGGTTTCACCCTGTAGACTGTGGATCTATGACCACAGGTACAGGATCTGGTGGTAGTCACTGTGGCGATGATGGACGTATGAAACCTAGTACAAGTTCACGGAGGGGGTCACCCTCCAAGACTGTGTACATGTGACCCTCGTTTCAGGGTCTGGGTTGAGGTCACTCTGGAAACTATTTGCCGTGTGACTTAGATGCAGGGTTAGGGGACGCGTTTACTTTGAAGATTGTGGTCATGTGACCTCAAATGCACCATTTGGGAGGCAAATCATCTTGGAGACTGGATACGTGACCGTAGATCCAGGGTCTGAATGGGATTCCCCAAGGTGAGATTGTGAATATGTGACTCCAGGTGCAGGGCCTGCGAGGGAGTCACCTTGGAACCTGTGTTTGTGTGACTCCAGGTGGAGGGTCTGGGAAGTGACGACACTCTGGAGACTGTGAACATGTGACCCCATTACAGGGTCTTGGAGGGGGTAACCCTGGCATCCAAGATCATGGGACACCATGTTAAATGTCTTGGCGTGTGGTAACCGAGACTATGGAAGTGGGACCCCAGGTACAGGTTCTGGGAATTGGGGCCAACCTGAGTGACTGTGGATGTTTCACCCTAGGTACAGTTTCTGGGAGGTGGGGTCACCCTGGAGACTCTCGACAAGTGACCCCAAGTGCAGAGTCTGGGAGGGGTCTCACCCTGGAAACAGTGGACTTGTGACCCTAGGTACAGGGTCTTAACGGTAGAGTCATCCTGGAGTCTGTCGACTTGTGACACCAGGTACAGGTTTAGGAGGGGGATCACCCTGGATACTGTGGATGTGTGATCACAGGTGCATGGTATTGGAAGTGGGGAAGTCCAGGAGACTGTATATATGACACTAGGTACAGGGTCTGGGGGATGACACCATGGAGAATATGGACTTGTGATCCCAGGTGCAGGTTCACAAGGTTCAGGGTACAAAATGGGTCTCATCAGGCAGACTGTTGAACTGTGACCACAAGTTCAGGATCTGCTGGTGGTCACTGTGGCATTGGTGATCGTGTGAAATCTGGAACAAGTTCAGGGAAGAGGTCACCCGTGAGACAGTGGACATCACTCTGGAGACTGTGGATGTGTGAGTAAGGTGCAGGGTTAGGGGATGGGGTCACTTTGAAGATTGTGGACATATGACCCCAGATGCACTGATTGGGGAGGCAAGTCATCCTGGATAGTGGGCATTCGACCCTAGATGCAAGGTCTGACCTGGGTCCCCCAAGACACTAGGATATCTGAACCCAGGTACAGGGTCTAGGATGGGGGTGATCCAGGAAACTCTGTATATGTGACCTCAGGTACAGTGTCTGGGAGGTACGGGGTCACTCTGGGGACTGCAGGCATTTAATGGCAGGGAAATGGTCTGGAAGGGGTGTCACCCTGCATGATGTGGATATGTGAGCCCAGGTGCAGTGGGCAAAGTGGGGTTCACGCTGGAAACTGTTGACATGTGACTCCAGGTGCAGGGTATGGGAGGGCGAACATCCTGGAGATTGTGGATGTGTGTAAATAAGCACAGGGCCTGGCAGGGGAGGGTTACCCTGGAATCTGTGGCCAAGTCACCAAAGGTATAGGGCATGAGAGGTCGGGTCACACCGGATACTGAGAACATGTGACCCAAGTTACAGAGACCAGGAAGGGGGTCACCACGGAGCCTGTGAATCTGTTAGTACATGTGCAGAGTCTGGGAAATGACATCACACAAAAGTCTAGGGACATGGGATGCCAGGTGAACGGTCTGGGAGGGAGTCACCCTGGAGTCAGTTGACGTGTGACCCTGGGTACAGGCACTTGTGGGTGGGGAAAGCCTCGAGACTGTGGACATGTGATCCCAGTTACTAGCCCTTGAATGTGGGTAAATCCAGGAGACTCTGGACATGTGACCCCAGGTATAGGGTGGGGAAGTTGGAGTCACCCTGGCGACTGTGCCAATGTAATCACGTGTATAGAGTCTGGGGAGGCGTGTATTCCTGGCCAACATGTACATGTAACCCCAGGTAGAGGGTTAGAGATACGGGGTCACCCTGGAGACTGGGGCAATGTGACCAGAATTACAATATTCTGTGAGGTGTAGTCACCCTGGAGACTGCGGAGGTGTGAGACCTGGTGCATGATCTGGGAGGGGTTGCCACCCAGGAGACCATGGATGTGTGACCCTAGCTAGGTTCACAGGCTTGGAATTGGTGTCACCCTAGAACCAGTGGGTGTTTGAACCGAGTACAATTGTTTGACAGGTGGTGTTACCCTGGGCGCTGCGGACATATGAACCCAGGTGCAAGTTCTGGCAAGTGGGGTCACCCTGAGACTATCTACGTGTGACCCTAGGTACAGGGTTTGGGAGTTGGTGAATGTGCCCATGTGACACCATGTACAGTGTCTAGGAGGGTGTTCACCCTAGAGACTGTGGGTATGTGTCCCAAGGTACAGTGTCTGGAGTGTGAGGCCATGCTAGAATCTGTGGACATATGACACTGGGTGCTGGGGTCAATAGTCCAGCATCTGGAAGACTGTGGTTATGTGAGCCCTGGTACAGTGATTTGGATGAGTCACCTGTGAGACTGTGGATATGTGGCTCCAAGTGCAGGGTCTATGAGGGAGTCATCCTGGAACCTCTGTTTGTGTGCCTGCAGGTGAAGGTTCTGGGAAGTGATGACATACAGGAGACTGTGGACATGTAAACCACATTACAGGGTCTTGGAGGGTGTAACCCTGTGGACCAGGGGCATGGAACAGCCTCAATGTCTATGGAAGAGTGACTCCAGGTACCGTTTCAGGGAGTTGGGACCATCCTGAAAACAGTAGACGTTTATCCCCAGGTAAAGTTTCTGGGAGGTGAGATCACACTGGAGACAGGAGTGTGACCCCAGGTATGGGATCTTGAGGGTGGGGCCATCCTGGTGGCTGTGGACTTGTGACACAAGGTACAGGAATGGGATCGGGGTCCCCTTGCAGACTGAGCATGTGATCCCAGGTGCATGATATGGGAAGTGGGGTAAGCCGGGAAACTGTGGATATATGACACTACGTATAGGGTCTGCGCAGATATATGACACTAGGTACTGGAGTGGGCAACCCACTCCAGTACTCTTGCTTGGAAAATCCCATGGATGGAGGAGCCTGGTAGGCTGCAGTCTATGGGGTCCCTAAGAGTCAGACATGACTGAGTGACTTCATTTTCCCTTTTCACTCTCATGCTTTGGAGAAGGAAATGGCAACCCACTCCAGTGTTCTTGCCTGGAGAATCTCAGGGATGGGGGAGCCTGGTGGGCTGCCATCTATGGGGTCGCAGAGTTGGACACGACTGGCATGACTTAGCAGCATCAGCAACAGCAGCAGCAGTACAGGGCCTGGGGGATGTCACCATGGAGAGTATGGACATGTGACCCCAGGTGCAGGTTTGGCAGGGATGACCCTGGAGACTGGCTAGGTGAACCAAGGTTTAAGGTACAAAATGGTCTCACCCTGCAGACTGCGGACCCTGACCACAGCTACAGGATCTGGTGGTGGTCACTGTGGAGATGGTGCATGTGTGAAACCTGATAGAAGTTCAAGGAGGGGGTCAATATGGAGAAGGTGGAGGTATGACCCTATGTGCAGGGTCTGGAGTGAGGTCATTCTGGAAACTGTGGCTGTGTGACTAAGGTTCAGGGTTAGGGACTGGGGTCACTTTGCAGAATGTGGACATGTGACTCCACATGCACCGTTTGGGTCATCCTGGAAACTGTGGACAAGTCACCAAAGTACAAGGTATGAGAGGCGGTGTCACACTGGAGACTGAGGATATGGGATCCAAATTACAGGGTCTGGGAAGGGGATCACCATGGAGACTGTGGATCTGTGACCACAGGTATAGGGTCTGGGAAGTGATATCACACAGGAGACTGTGGACATAGGATGCCAGGTGAAGGGTCTGGGAGGGAGTCACCCTGGAGTCTGTGGACGTATGACCCCAGGTAAAGGCTCTTGAGGGTGGGGAAAGCCTGGTGACTGCGACCTGTGACCCCAGGTACAGGGTTGGGAATATAGCATCGCCCTGGAGACTGTGCAAATGCGACCCCAGGTACAGGGTCTGGGGAGAGGTGTCATCCTGGACACCGTTGATATGTAACCTCAAGTACAGTGTCTGAGATATAGGGTCACCCTGGAGACTGAGGCCATGTGGCCATAGGTACAATAGTCAGTGAGGTGGGTTCACCTTGGAGACTGTGGATGTGTAACCCCAGCTGCAGTGTCTGGGAGGGGTGTCAACCTGGAGACTGAGGACATGTGAGACCAGGTGCATGATCTGGGAGGGGTTGCGAACCAGAAGACTATGGATCTGTGTCCCCAATATCAGACTTTGGTGTAGATGTTACCATGGAGACTGTGGATGTTTGACACCAGGTGAAGGGACAGGGAAGGGCATCACCCTCGAGACCCTGGAGGTAGGATCCCAGGTTCAGAGTCTGGGAAGGGAGTTCTTCAGGAGTCTGTGGAAATGTTATGTCAGAAAAAGGGCCTGCAGTGGTTACCCTGGTGACTATGTACATGTGACACATAATACAAATACTGAGATTGGGGGTCATCCTGCAGACTGGAGAAATGTAACCACAGGTGCAGATTCTGAGGACGGGGTCACCTTGGAGACTGTTGACATGTGACATCAGGTGCTTCATCTTGGAGGTAGATCATTCTGGAGATTCTGGACATGTGACCCCAGGAACAGGGTCTGAGAGGGGGTCACCCTTGAGATTGTGGGCTTTTGACCCAGGTACAGCATGTTGGAAGGGTGGTAACCCTGGAGAATGTGCACATTTGACACCATGTACAGGCTCTGGGAGGTGAGTTCACCCTGCTGACTATGGCTATGTGACCCAAGGTGTGACTCTGGAGACTGTGGATATGTGATCCAAGGTGTGAGTCTGGAGACTATGGATATTTCTCACCCAAATCAGGTCTGGGGATGGGGATCACACTGGAGGCTGTAGATATGTGACCCCAGGTGCAGGGTCTGCAAGAGGTACACCCTGGAGCCTGTGGATATGTGACCCTGGGTGCAGGATCTGGGTGCTTGGGTCACCCTGGAGACTGTAGTCATGTGAGCCCCAGTGTGGGGTTTTGAATGAGTCACCCTGGAGACTGTGGATAAGTGACTCCAGGTGCAGGGTCTGCAAAGGAGTAACCTGGAAACTGTGATTGTGACTCTAGGTGAAGGGTCTGGGAAGTGACGACACACAGCAGACTGTGGACATGTGATCCCCATTACAGGGTCATGGAGAGGGTAACCTTGGCTAACAGGGACATGGGAAACCAGGTTCAATGTGTGGGAGGTGGGGTAACCCTTAGAATTTGGAAGTGTGACCCCAGCTACAGGTTCTGGGAATTGGGTCCATCCTTAAAACTGTGGATGCTTCACACCAGTAGCTTCGGGGAGGTGGGGTCACCCTGAAGTCTCTGGACATGTGACCACAAGTTCAAGTTCTTGGAGGTGGACTCGACATGGAAATAGTGGACTTGTGACCCCAGGTACAGGATCTTGAGGGTAGGGTCATCCTGGAGACTGTGGATTCGTGACACCAGGTATAGATTTTGGAGGGTTCACACTGGAGACTCTGGATGTATGTTTCCTCTGCAGGAGAGCTCCAGTGAACCTAGGTCTGTCTGAAAAATTCTTGGATCATGTGGGGAAACACCCTGTGCGTTAATCTGGACACCCAGGTTCAAATTTGCATATTTTTCTCGGGTGGCCCTAAAGTGGTGTAACCTATCCACATCTTGAAAATCCGTCCAATTGCCATTTTCTTACTTTTGACAGAGCTAACTTTGTTCCACCCCTGGGGTTTCTGAAACACATGGGCGGCTCGCAACTCCTATCTTTGGGCCTATTTACACTGGAGTGTCACCTTACAGAGGTGACCACAGTAAGGGACCCAGCACTCTGAGACATATTCCCACAGTCTGCTTCCTCAAGGGCAGTACCAGTATCACCTAGATATGTGTTTGAAAGGTGGGAAAATGCACCAAGACACAGGGCACAGGCTCTCGAATTTAGGTCCTCTGAGCAGAACTAGAGGGTTCATGTCTTAGGAGCTAAAGAGTTCCTGCAAGGGACAGGTTTGAAAACACACTCTCTGTGGATGCCTTTCCTTCCTTGAAGAAATATAGGTTTGCCAGTATCCTGCGAACTGAGAGTCACACAGTGCTTGAAAAGTGCTCGCTTAGACATGAGTTTTCAATGGTAATTTCCACTTGGGGCTGTAGTCAAACAGAGGGGTTCCACACTCACTGGGAAAGACAAGGCAATATCTAAATGTCTGTTCCATCCCGTTTTCTCTGTAGGAGAACTCTAGTGAGCGTAAGTCTGTCTGGAAAATTCTTGGATCCTTTGGGGACACACCCTGTTTGTGAACCAGGATACCAGAATGAGGGGGCACAATTTGTGTTTCTCTCTGTGGACCTTAAAGCAATGTAGCCTAGCAATAGCTTGAAAATCCATCCACTTGCTCTTTTCTTGATTCTGAGAGAGCTAGATTTGCTCCTTCCTTTTTGATTTCTGAAGCAAGTGGGTGAATTTCAACTCCCAGCTGTGGGCCTTTTTACAGTGGAATGCCACCTCGCTGAAGTGAGTATAGTGAGGAACCTAGCCCTCTTGGACACACTCTCGCAGACTGCTTCCTCATGTGCAGTACTGGTATAACCTAGGAATGGCTTTGCAAGGCTTGGAAAGTGCAGGGAGAAACATGGCCTTGACTCTGGAATTTAGTTCCTCTGAGCACTACTGGAGGCCTCCCATCTGGGAAGCTAAACAGTTCCTGCAAGATAGAGGGTTGAGAATACACTCTCTTTTGATGCCTTTCTTTCCTTGAGGGAAGATATCTTTCCCTGCATTCTGTGAACTGAGAGTCACACACTGCTTGAAAAGTGCTTGCTTGGAGGTCATCTTTCAGGGGCACTTTCTCCTTGAGTCTGTGACAATAGGGAGGGGCAAACCAACTTCCAATGTCTGTTCCATCCCATTTTCCCAGCAGGAGAGGTCTAGTGAGCCTAGTTCTGTGGAAAATTCTTGGATCCTGCTGGGACACACCCTGTGTTTGAACCTGGATACCTGACCTACAGGGCACAATTCACATTTTTCTCTCAGGGGGCCCTAAAGTGGTTCGGCCTAGCAACAGCTTGAAAATCCGTCCAATTGCTCTTTTCTTACCTCTGACAGAGCTAGCTTTGCTCTACCTTTTGGGGTTTCTGAAGCAAGCGGGTGGCTCACACCTTGGAGCTTTGAGCCTGTCACTGGAATGTCACCTCACACAGTTGACCACAGTAAGGCACTCAGCCCTTTCAGACACACTCCTGCTGCCAGCTTTCTCATGGTCAGTACCGTTATGATCTAGGAATGTGTTTGTCAGACTCGGAAATTACAGGGAGACACACGGCCCTGACTCAGGAATATAGGTCCTCTCAGCAGACCTGCTGGTCTCATGTTTTAGAAGCTCAAAATTTCCTGCAAGATAGAGGTTTGAAAACACACTCTCTGTGGACGTCTTTCCTTCCTCAAAGGAAGATAGCTTTCTTCACATTCTGCGACCTGAGAGTCACACTCTGCTTGAAAAGTGCTTGCTTGCGAGTCTATTTTCAGTGGCAATATCTCCTTGAGGCTGTGACCATAAGTAGCGGCCCCACACTCACAGGGAAAGGCAAAGCAACATCCAAATGGCTGTTCCAACCAGTTTTCTCTGTAGAAGAACTCTGGGGAGCAAAGGTCTGTCTGGAAATTTCTTGAATCACGAGGGAACACATCCCGTGTGTGAACCTGAATAAAGGGCCTAGGGTGCACAATTTGTATTTATCTCTCTGGGGCCATAAAGAGGTGTGGCTAGCAATTGCTTGAAAATCCACCCAATTACTTTTTTCTTACTTCTGACAGTGCAAACTTTAGTCCACCATTCAAGATTGCTGAAGCAAGTTGATGGCTCACAACTCCTGGTCACGTGCCGATTTGCCATGGAAAGTTACCTCATCTAGGTAAGCACAGTATGGTACTCAGCACCCTCAGACACACACCTGAAGCCTGTTTTCTCATGAGCAGACCTGGCGTTACTCAGAAATGTGTTTACAAAGCTCAGAAAATGCTCAAAAACACACTGCCCTTGCTCTGAAATTTAGGTCCTCTGTACCAACCTAGAGGTCTCATATCTTAGTATCTAGACAGTTCCTCATATAGAGAGCCTGTTTCCTCATGGGCAGTCCTGGTATGACCAAGAAATGTATTTACAAAGCTCAAAAAGTGCAGGAAAACACATTGCCCTGACTTTGGAATTGAGGTCCTCTGGGCAAATATGGAGAATTCACATCTTTGAAGCTAGACAGTTCCTAATAGACAGATTCTTGAAAACACACTGTCTATAAATACATTTCCTTCCTCAATGGAACGTAGGTTTCCAGTATTCCATGTCCATAGAGTCACATACTGCTTGAAAACACTTGTTGGAAGTCCTTTTTCATTAGCAATTGCTCCTGATAGTGTGACCATAGGGAAGGCCACCAAACTCACAGGAAAAGGAAAAGCAACAACCAAAGGTCAGTTCCATCATGTTTTCTCTGTAGTGGAGATTCAGTGTGCCTAGGTCTGTCTGGGAAATTCTTGGATCCTGAGTGGACACATCCTAGGTGTGAACATGGACAGTGGACCTTGGTGGCAAAATTCACCTTTCTCTCTCAGTTGGCCAAAAACAGTAGAGCATAACAACTACCTGGAAATGCATTTAGCTGCTGGTTTCTTACTTCTGGCAGTGATCACTTGGTACACCCTTTGGGATTTCTGAAGCAAGTAAGCAGCTAGCAACTCGTAGCCGCTCGCCCAATTACAGTGGAATGCTACATCATCTTGGTAAGTGCAGCATGGCACCCAGCAATCTCAGAAATCTTCCTGCAGCCTGTTTTTTCTTAAGGGCACTCCTGGTATGACCTAGGAATGTGTTTACAATGCTCAGAAAGAGTTCAGTTCCGTTCAGACGCTAGCTGTATTCGACTCTTTGGGACCCCATGAATCGAAGCACACCAGGCCTCCCTGTCCATCACCAACTCCCGGAGCTTACACAAACTCATGACCATTGAGTTGGTGATGACATCCAGCCATCTCATCCTCTGTCATCCTCTTCTCCTCCTGCCCCCAAGCCCTCCCAGCATCAGGGTCTTTTCCAATGAGTCAACTCTTCACATCAGGTGGCCAAAGTACTGGAGTTTCAGTTTCAGCATCAGTCTTTCCAATGAACACCCAGGACTGATCTCCTTTAGGATGGACTGGTTGGATGTCCTTGCAGTCCAAGGGACTCTCAAGAGTCTTCTCCAACACCACAGTTCAAAAGCATCAATTCTTCAGTGCTCAGCTTTCTTCACAGTCCAACTCGTACATCCATACATGACCACTGGATAAACCATAGCCTTGACCAGATGGAGCTTTGTTGGCAAAGAAATGTCTCCACTTTTTAATATGCTATCTAGGTTGGTCTTAACCCTTCCAAGAAGTAAGCATCTTCTAATTTCATGGCTGCAATCACCATCTGCAGTGATTTTGGAGCCCCCAAAAATAAAGTATGACACTGTTTCTACTGTTTCCCAATCTTTCTCATGAAGTGATGGGACCAGATGCCATGATCTTAGTTTTCTGAATATTGAGCTGTAAGCCAACTTTTTCACTCTCCTCTTTCACTTTCATCAAGAGGTTTTTTAGTTCCTCTTCACTTTCTGCCATAAGGGTGGTATCATATGCATATCTGAGGTTACTGATGTTTTTCCTGGCAGTCTTGATTCCAGCTTGTGCTTCTTCCAACCCAGTGTTTCTCATGATGTACTCGGCATATAAGTTAAATAAGCAGGGAGACAATATACAGCCTTGACATACTCCTTTTCCTATTTGGAACCAATCTGTTGTTCCATGTCCAGTTCTAACTGTTGCTTCCTGACTTGCACATAGGTTTCTCAAGAGACAGGTCAGGTGGTCTGGTAGTCCCATCTCTTTCAGAATTTTCCACAGTTTATTGTGATACACACAATCAAAGGCTTTGGCATAGTCAATATAGCAGAAATATATGTTTTCTGGGACTCTCTTGCTTTTTCAATGATCCAGCAGATGTTGGCAGTTTGATCTCTGGTTCCTCTGCCTTTTCTAAAACCAGCTTGAACATCTGGAAGTTCACGGCTCATGTATTGCTGAAGCCTGGCTTGGAGAATTTTGAGCATTACTTTACTAGCGTGTGAGATGAGTGCAATTGTGCAGTAGTTTGAGCATTCTTTGTTATTGCCTTTCTTTGGAATTGGAATGAAAACTGATCTTTTCCAGTCATGTGGCCACTGCTGAGTTTTCCAAATTTGCTGACCTATTGAGTACAGCACTTTCACAGCATCATCTTTTAGGATTTGAAATAGCTTAACTGGAATTCCATCACCTCCACTAGTTTTGTTTGTAGTGATGCTTTCTAAGGCCCACTTGACCTCACATTCCAGGATGTCTGGCTCTAGGTGACTGATCACGCCATCATAATTATCTGGGTCATGAAGATCTTTTTTTGTACAGTTGTTCTGTGTATTCTTGCCACCTCTTCTTAACAGCTTCTGCTTCTGTTAGATGCATAGCATTTCTGTCCTTTATTGAACCCAATCTTCGCATGGAATGTTCCTTTGGTATCTCTAATTTTCTTGAAGAGATCTCTAGTCTTTCCCATTCTGTTGTTATTCTCCATTTCTTTGCATTGATCAGAGTAAGGCTTTCTTATCTCTCCTTGCTATTCTTTGGAACTCGGCATTCAAATGGTGCAGGCTGTGACGGACCATGCAGAAGCATGGCCATGAGGAGCTATCTCTCGCCCAAGGTCAGAGGTAGTGGCTGAGGGGAGCCACCCCATGTCCGAGACCAGGGGCAGCGGCCGAGAGGAGCTACCTCATGCCTGAGGTCAGGGGAGGTGGCTGAGATGAGCTACCCCATGCCCAAGGTCAGGGGCTGTGGCCAAGAGAAGCAATCCCACGTCCACAGAGCAGCAGCTGCACGGGTGCAGGAGGACCGAGAGGAGCTACTCCACATTCAAGGTCAGGAGGGGCGGCCTGAGGAGATACCCATTGTCCAAGGTAAGGAGGAGTGGCTGTGCTTTGCTGGAGCAGCTGTAAAGAGATACCCCACGTCCAAGGTAAGAGAAACTCAAATAAGATGGTAGGTGTTGTGAGAGGGCATCAAAGGGCAGACACTGAAATCATAATCACAGAAAACTAGCCAATCTGATCACATGGACCATAACCTTGTCTAACTCAATGAAACTAAGCCATGACGTGTGGAGCCACCCAAGACGGACGGGTCATGGTGGACAGGTCTGACAGAATGTAGTCCACTGGAGAAGGGAATGGCAAACCACTTCAGTATTCTTGCCTTGAGGACCCCATGAACAGTATGAAAAGGCAAAATGATAGGATACTGAAAGAGGAACTCCCCAGGTCGGTAGGTGTCCAATATCCTACTGGAGTTCAGTGGAGAAATAACTCCAGAAAGAATGAAGGGATGGAGCCAAAGCAAAAACAATACCCAGTTGTGGATGTGACTGGTGATAGAAGCAAGGTCCAATGCTGTAAAGAGCAATATCGCATAGGAACCTGGAATGTTAGGTCCTTGAATCAAGGCAAATTGGAAGTGGTCAAACAGGATGTGGCAAGAGTGAATGTCGACATTCTAGGAATCAGCAAATTATAATGGACAGGAATGGGTGAATTTAACTCAGATGACCATTATATCTACTACTGTGGGCAGGAACCGCTTAAAAGAAATGGAGTAGCCATCATGGTCAACAATCGAGTCCAAAATATGGTACTTGGATGCAATCTCAGAAAGTGTAGGGAAATACAATGCTCTGACTCTGGAATTTGGGTCCTCAGGGCAAACGTGGAAGTCTCACATCTTTGAGTCTATACAGTTTGTGATACACAGAGGCCCGATAAAACACTCTCTGTTGATGCCTTACCTTCCTGGATGGAACATAATTTTCCCAGCTTTTTGTGTGCTCAGAGTCACAAACTGCTTGAAAAGGCTTGTTAGAAGTAATTTTTCAGTAGCAACTTCCCCTGATGTTGTGACCTTAGGGAAGACCGCCACACCCACAGGAAAAGGCAAAGGATCATCCAGACGTCTGCTCAATCACGTTTTCTTGATAGGAGCAATCCATTCAACCTAACTGTCTAGAATGCTCATGGATACTGTTCCTATGTTTGAACCTGGATACTGGACCTTGGCAGCAAAATTTCCATTGTTTTCTCAGTTGGCCCTAAAACGGTTAAACCTAGTTACTGCCTGAAAATGCATCTACTTGCTGTTTTCTTACTTCTGACAGTGATAGTGTTGGTGCACCCTTTGGGATTTATGAATCAAGCAGGAGGCTCTCCACTCCAAGCTACTGGCCCCTTTCCAGGGAGATGTCATCTCATCTAGGTTAGCACAATATGTCACCCAGCACGCTGAGACACACTCTTGCAGCATGAATTTTATGGTCAGATCTGGTTTGACCTAGGAATGTGTTTACAAATCTCAGAAAGTGGTGGGAAACACACTGCCCTGACTCTGGTATTTAGGTCCTCTGGGAAACTTGGAGGACTCACATGTTTGAATCTAGACAGTTCATGACAGGTAGAGGCCTGATAACATATTCTCTCGAGATGCCTTTCCTTCCTCAAAGGAATATAGCTATCTCAACATTCTGTGTGCTGAGTGTCACACACTCCTTGAAAACGCTTGTTGGAGGTCATTTTTCATTAGCAATTTCCCCTGGAGGTGTGACTGTAGGGAAGGCGCCACACTCACAGATAAGTTCAAAAGCACTTCCAAACATCTGTTCAATCACGTTTTCTTGGTGGGGCCATTCATCAATGTAAGTCTACTTAGAAAATCCGTGGACACTGCGGGGAAACACCTATGTTTGAATCTGGATACCAGACGTTGGTGTTAAAATATGCATTTTTCTCTCACTTGGCCCTAAAAGAGTGCCGCCGAGCAACGGCTTGAAATTCCATCTGAATGTTGTTTTCTTCCTTCTTACAATGCTAGCTTTGGTTCACCCTTTGGGATTTTTGAAGCATGTGACTGACCTGCAACTCCTAGCTGCAGGCCCATTTCCAGTGGAATGACACCTCATCTTTGTGACCACAGTATTTCACCCAGCACAGTCTGATACACTCCCTCAGCATCCTTCCTTAGGAGCAGACCTGGTATGCCCTAGGAATGCATTTAGAAGTCTCAGAAAGTGCAGCAAGACACACTGTCCTGACTCTGGAACTTAGGTCCTTTAATCAGGCCTGAGCTCTCACATCTTAGAAGCTGAACAGTTCCTGCTATAAAAAACACACTCTCTGTTGATGCCTTTCCTTCATTGAAGGAACATAACTTTCCCAATGTACTGTGTGCTGAGAGTCACACACTGCTTGAAAACATTTGCTTGGAGTTCATTTTTCAGTGGCAATTTCCCCTGAGACTGTGACAGTAGGGAAGCGCCCACAATCACAAGACAAGCAAGCATCCAAATACCTGTTCCATCACGTTTTCTCTGTTAGAGAGGTCCAGTGAACCCAGGTCTATCTGGAAAAGTTTGGATCCTGTGGGGTCACATCCTGAGTGTGAACCTGAATACAGGACAAAATTCACCTTTTTCTCTCAGTTGGCACTAAAATGGTTTGGCATAGCCACTGCTTAAATATCCATCCAGTACTTGTTTTCTTATTTCTGACAGTGACAGATATGGTTCACCCATGTAATTTCTGAAGCAAGCAGTCTGCTTGCCACTTCTATCTGGTGGTCCCTTTCCTGTGAAATGTCACATAATATAGGTAGCACCACATGGCACCCAGCTCTCTCAGACACACTCTGACAGCCTGTTTCCTCCTTGGCAGTCCTGGTATGACCTAGGAATGTATTTACAAGGCTCAGAGATTGTATGGAAACATATCCCCTGACTCGGGATGTTAGGTCATCTGGGCAAGACTGGAGGTCTCACGTCTTACAATCTAGACAGTTCCTAATAGATAGAGGCCTGGAAACACACTCTCTGGTGACGCCTTTCCTTACTCAAAGGGCCATTGCTTTCCCAACATTTTAGGGCCAACCTAGAGGAAAATGCGAAATTTGCCACCAAGGTCCATTACCCAGGTTCACACGCAGGATGTGTCCCCACAGCACTGAAGAATTTTCAAGACAGACCTAGGCTAACCCTAACCCTAACCCTAACCCTAGGATCTCTCCTACAGAGAAACATGATGGAACAGACGTTTGGATGATGTTTTGCCTTTTCCTGTGAGTGTGGTGGACTTCCCTATGGTCAAACCATCAAGGGAAATTGCTACTGAAAAACAACTTCCAGGCAAGCATTTTCAAGCAGTATGTGACTCTCAGCACACAGAATGCTGGGAAAGCTACGTTCATTTGAGGAAGGAAAGGCATCAATAGAGAGTGTGTTTTCAGGCCTCTATCTATCAGGATCTGTCTATATTCTAAGATGTGAGATCTCCAGGCTTGTCCAGAGGACCCATCTTCCAGAGTCTGGGCAGTGTTTCCCTGCAAATTTTGAGCCTTGTAAGCACATTCCAAGATCACTCAGGAATGTCCATGATGAAACAGGCGATGGAAGAGTGTCCGTGTGTGCTGTGTGTCATTCTGCCCTTACCAAATGAACTGACATTCCACTGGAAATGGGCCAGGGACTAGGAGTTATGAACCGCCTGTTGCTTCAGAAATCCAGAAAGCTGGAACAAAGCTATCATTGTCAGAAGTAAGAAAACAGATATTAAATGAACTTTCAAGCAGTTGTTAGGCCACAACGTTTTAAGCCCAATGGAGAGGATAATGCAAATTTTGCCACCAAGATCTGCTATCAAGATTCACATTCATGATGTGTCCCTGCAGTATCCAAGAATTTTCCAGATAGGACTAGGCTCACTATATCTCACCTACAGAGCAAACGTGATGGAACAGACATTTGAATGTGGTTCCCTTTTACTGTGTTTGTGGGGCTTTCCCTCCAGTCACATCTTCAGGGGAAATTCTTAGTGATAAATGACCTCCAAGCAAGTGTGTGACACTCAGGAAGCAGAATGTTGGGAAAACAATGTTCCTTCAAGGAAAGACAGGCATCAGCAGAGAATGAATTTTCAGTCCTTTATCTATCAAGAATTGTCTAGATTTCTAAGATGTGAGACCTCCAGTCTTACCCTGAGGACCTAACTTGCAGAGTCAGGGCAGTGTGTTTCCCTGCACTAACCCAGGCTTTTAACCACCTTCCTACATCATCCCAGAACTGCCCATGAGGAAACAGGCTGCAGGAATGTGTTCAGACTGCAGGGTGCCATGCTGTTGTTACCCAGGTGAGGTGACATTCCATTGCAAATAGGCCATCAGCAGCACTTGCGAGCTGCCTTCTTGCTTCTGAAATCCCAAAGGTGGGTCAAAAGTGACCACTGTTAGAAATTTAAAAAAAAAAAAAAAGCAATTGTATGGATTTTCTAGCAGTTGCAAATTTGACCATCAAGTTCCGGTATCCACTGTCAGACTCAGGAGGTGTCTCTGCTGTATCTACCCATATTTCACAAAGACCTAGGCTCACTGGCTGCTCTGATAGAGAAAATGTGATGGAACAGATGTTTGGATCTTGGATTGCCTTACCCTGTGAGTGTAGAGGACATCCTTACTGTCACAACATCACAAGAAATTGCTACTGAAAAATGACCTGCAAGCAAACGGTTTCAAGCAATGTGTGACTCTCAGTTCACAGAATACTGGGAAAGTACTGTTTCTTCGAGGAAGGAAGGGTATCAACAGAGAGTGTGTTTTCAGGCCTCTATCTATGAAGAACTGTCTTGATTCTAACAAGAGCCCTCCAGCCTTCCCAGAGAACGGAACTTCCAGAGTCAGGGCAGTGTCTTCCTTGCCCTTTTAATGCTTTGTAAACATATTCCTAGGTCACACTGGGACTGTCCATGAGGACACAGACTGTGGGCGTGTGTCTGAGTATACAGAAGGGCCATTATGTGCTTACTTAGATAAAGTGACATTCCACTGGAAATAGGCCCATTACTAGGAGTGGTGATCTCCTTGCTTGCTTCAGAAATCCCAAAGGGTGAACCAAAGTTATTGCTCTTCAAAGTAAGAAAACAGCAATTAGATGGATTTTCAAGCAGGTGCCAGGCCACACAGTTTTAGGACAAACCGAAAGAGAAATGTGAATTGTGCCACCAGTTCCAGTATCCAGGTTCACACTTAGGATGTGGTCCTGCAGAATACACGATTTTCCAGACAGACTTAGGCTCTCTGGATCACTCCTAGAGACAAAATGTGATGCAACAGAAGTTTGGATGTTGGTTTGCCTTTTCCAGTGAGTGTGGGGGCCTTCCCTAAGATTACACTGTCAGAGGAAGTTTCTACTGAAAAATGACCTCCAAAGAGCGTTCTCAAGCAGTGTGTGATCCCCAGCACAGAGAATGCAGGGAAAAGTATGTTTCTTCAAGGAAGAAAAGGCATCAACAGAGAGTGTGTTATTAGGCCTATATCTATTAGGAACTGTCTAGAATCTAACATTGACCTCCAGGCTTGTCCAGGGGACCTAACTACCAGAGTCAAGGCACTATTTTTCCTATACCTTCCAAGCCTCCCAAAGACATCCTAGCTCATATAGGGATGGCCCATGAGGAAACAGACTGTAGGAGAGTGTCTGAGATTGTATGGTACCAATACTGTGCTTACCTAGATGAGATGACATTCCTCTGGGAATGGGCCAGAGGGTAGGAGTGGTGAGTCGCCTGCTTGATTCAGAAATCCCAAAGGATGGACCAAAGCTATCATTGTCAGAAGGAAGAAAACAGCAATTGGATGGATTTCCAAGCAGTTGCAAGGCCATAGCATTTTCCCAAATCAAGAGAAAAAATATTATTTTTGCCCCAAAAATCCGGTATCCATGTCCAGACTCAGGATGTCTCCATGCAGTATCCACAAAGTTTCCAGACAGAACTAGTCTCAGTGGATCGATCCTACTGAGAAAATGTGATGGAACAGACGTTTGAATGCTAATTTATCTTTCTCTAAAAATGGAGAGTGTGGCATCCCCATGGTCACACCATCAGGGGAAAGTGCTACTGAAAAATGGCCTCCATGCCAGCATATTCAAGCCGTGTGTGTCTCTCTGCACACAAAATGTTTGGAAAGTTATGTTCCTTCAAGAAAAGAAATGCATCAACAGAGAGTGCTTTCAGCCCTCTATCTATCAGGAGCTGTCTACATTCTAAGTCGTGAGACCTTCAGTCTTTCTTAGGGATCCTAACACCCAGAGTCAGGGCAGTGTGTTTCCATGAACTTTTCAAGCCTTGTAAACACTTTCCAAGTATATACTGGGACTGCTCCTGAAGAAACAGGCTGCACGAGTGTATCCGAGTGTGTTGGGCAGCATACTGTGCTTACCTGCATGAGGTGCCAGTACAATGGAAATCAGTTAGTGGCTGGAGTGGTGAGCAACCTGCTTGCTTCAGAAATTCCAAAGGGTGGACAAATCTATCACTGTCGAAAGTAAGAAAACAGCAATTGGATGGATTTTCAAGGATTTGCTACACTGCACCATTTTAGAACCAATGTGGTCCCAAAATGAGTGTGGGAGGTGAAAATGAGAATTTTGCCACCAAGTTCATATATACAAGTTCACACTCATGATGTGTCCCCACAATACCCACGAATTCTCCAGACAGACCTAGGCTCACTTGATCGCACCTAAAGACAAAATGTTATGGAGTACACGTTTGGATGTTGGTTTGCCTTTCCCAGTGAGTGTGGGAGCCTTCCCTACCATTGCACCTTCAGGGGAATTTTCTACTGACCAATGGCCTACAAGCAAGTGTTTTCAAGCACCGTGTGACTCTCAGCACACAGAATGTTGGGAAAGCTATGTTTCTTCGAGGACGGAAAGGCATCCATACGGAGTGTATTTTTAGGCCTCTATCTATCAGGAACTGTCTAGAACTCAAGGCATGAGACTTCAAGGCTTTCCCAGGGTCCTAACTTCCAGAGTTAGGGTACTGTGTTTCCCTGCACCTTCCAAGGCTTTAAACACATTCCTTATTCAAACTGGGCCTGCCCATGAGGAAACAGGATGCAGGAGTATGTCTGAGAGGGCTGGGTGCCATACAGTGCTTAACTAGATGAGGTGACATTACACTGGAAATGGGCCAGCAGATAGGAGTAGTGAGCCGCCTGCTTGCTTTAGAAACCTCAAAGGTTTGACCAATGTTATCACTGTCATTATTAGGAAGAGACCAATTGGATGAATCTTCAGGCAGTTGCTAAGGCCGCACTCTTTTAGATCCAACCGACAAAATTTGCTAATTTTGCCAACAGATTCAAGGATGCAGATTCACACTCAGTATGTGTCCCTGTAGTATCCAAGAATTTTCCAGACAGGCAGAGGATCATTGGATCTCTCCTAAAGAGAAAACTTTATAGAATAGACATTTGGTTGGTTGTTTTCTTTTTCCTGTGAGTTTGGGGGTCTTCCCTACAGTAACACAGTCATGGGAAATTGTTACTGAAAAATCACCTTCAAGCAAGGATTTTCAACCAGTGTGTTACTCTCATCACACAGAAATCTGGGATAACTATGTTACTTAAATGCATGAAAGACATAAAAGTGGGTGTTTTTCAGGCATCTATCTGTCAGGAACTATCTAAAGTCTAAGATGTGAGAACTCCAGGTTTGCACACAGGGCCTAATTTCCAAAGTCATAGCCAGTATATTTCATTGCACTTTCAGAGCCTTATGAACACATTCCTGGCTCCTATTGGGTCTGATTCAGAGGAAACTGGCTGTGAAATTATCTAAGATTGCTGAGAGCCATACTGTTGTTACCTAGATTATTTGACATTTTAATGGAAATGATCCAGCTCGATGGGGTTGCAAGCCACCTGCTTGTGTCAGAAACCTGAAAGATTTGACCAAACCTATTGATGTCAGAAGTAGGAAAATATCAATTGGATGGATTTTCAGGCAGCTGCCAGCGCACATCCTGTTAGTGCCAAAAGAGAGACAATGCTAATTTTGCCAAGAAGGTCAAATATTCAGGTTCACAGTCAGTATGTTTCCCTTGCAGTATCCAAGAAATTTCCAGAGAGACCTGGGGCCATTGGATCCTTCTGACAGAGAAAAATTGATGGAAGAGACATTTTGATGTTTGCTTGCTTTTCCCTGTGAGTGTGGGAGCCTTCCCTAGTGTAACACACGTGAGGGGAAATTTTTACTTAAAAATGACTTCCAGGCAAGGGTTTCCACTTAGCGGGTTACTCTCAGCAAACAGAATGCTGGGACACCTGTGTTCACTCGTGGAATGAGCGGCAATGAATAGGGTGCTTTTCAGGCATCTCTCTATCCATGACTGCTGTCTGGATTCTAAGATGTGAGAAGACCACGCTTCCACAGATGCCCTCAATTCCAGAGACACAGCCAGTAAGTTTCCCTGAACTTTCCATGGTTCATGAGCACAGTACTCTATCTTACTGGGACACACCATGAGGAGAGAGTCTGGAGGAGTGTGTCTGACACAGCTGAGTGCCATACTGTTTCTAAGTAGTTTAATTGGCATTCCAATGGAAATGATCTTGCCACAAGGAGTTGCACGCTGCCTGCTTGCTTCAGCAATTCCAGTGTTTTGACCAAAGCTATTGCTGTCGTTAGTGGGAAAAGAGTAAGTGTACTGATTTTCAAGGAGTTGCTAAACCCCAGCCTACTGTGGCCAACACAGAGAAAATTCTAATTTGCCAACAAGGTCCAGAATCCAGGTTCACACTGAGCATGTGTCCAAGCACTATCCAAGAATTTTCCAGACAGACTTAGGATCACTGGATCCCTCCTACAGGGGACTTCATGGAACAGATGTTTTGACATTTGTTTACTTTTCTCTGTCAGTGTGGGGGCATTTCCCATGGTAACACAGGGGAGGGGAAATTGTTACTTCAAAATGACTTCCAGGCAAGAATTTCCAAGCAGTCTGTCACTCTCAGCAAACATAATGCTGTGAAATCTGTGTTTCTTTGAGGAATGAAAGGCAAAAAATAAAAAGGAGTGTATTTCAGACATCTATCAGAAACTGTCTAGATTCTAAAATGTTAAAACTCCAGATTTGCACAGAGCACCTAATTTTCAGAGTCACAGCCAGTATGTTTGCTCACATTTCTGATACTAGCGAACCCATTCCTAGGTCATCCTGGGACTGTCTATGAAGAAACAGGCTGTAGGAGTGTGTCTGAGAGTGCTGAATGCCATCGAGTCTGGTTACCTAATGAGTTTACCTGCCATTGGAAATGATCCAGTGGCAAGGAATTGAAAGTCCCATGTTTGCTGCAGAAATCCAAGAGGTCTGACCAAAGATATTGCTGTCACAAGTAAGAAAACAGCAATTGGATGGATCTTCAGGCAGTTGCTACTCTGCACCATTTTAGGACCACCTGAAAGAAAATGCTGATTTAGCCAACAAGGTCCAGGATCCAGCTTCACACTCAGTATGTGTCCATGCACTACCCAAGCATTTTCCAGACAGACCTAGGATCACTGGATCTCTCCTACAGAGAAAACCTGATGGAACAAACGTTTGGATGCTAGTTTGCTTTTTCCCTGTGAGTGTGGGACCGTCCTGACTGTAACACAGTCAGGGGAAGTTCTTACTGAAAAATGAAGTCCAAGCAAGCATTTTAGAGCAGTGAGTTACTCTCAGCACACAGAATGCTAGGAAATCCATGTTCCTTTGATGAAAGAAAAACATAAAAGTAGAGTGTTTTTCATGCATCTGTCTATCAGGAACTGTCTAGATTGTAAGATGTCAGAACTCCAGGTTTGCACAGAGACCCTAATTTCCAGTCATAGCCAGTGTATTTTCCTGCACTTTCTGAGCCTTTTGAACACATTCCTAGCTCATATTGGGTCTGTCCCTCAAGAAAAAGGCTTAGGAAATTATATCTAAATGTGTTGAGTGTCATAATGTTGTTACCTTGATTAGTTGACAATCTATTGGAAATGATCCTGCCACAAGGTGTTGCAAGCTGCCTGTTTGCATAGAAATAGAAATAATTTGACCAAACTCATTTATGTTGTAAATAGGAAATTGTCAATTGGATGGATTCTCAGGTAGCTGTCAGCCCACACCCTTTTAATGCCAACAGAGAGAAAAGGTGAGTTTTGCCAACAAGGTTCAATATCCAGTTTCACACTCAGTATGTGTCCCTGCAGTGTCCAAGACTTTTCCAAACAGATCTAGGATCACTAGATCTCTCCTGCAGAGAAAACTTGATGGAACTTTTACTCTGAAGCAGGGTCAGTCTTGTTGAGGTGACTCCTTCCCCAAGGCCACAACTGGGAGTCCTCACACCAAGGCCATAGAAGTGGGCCCCAGAACCAAGGTCACCTGTGAATCGGACTGGGCCCCCTTTGCAACTGTTGCCAAAAGCACCTGATCATCGCTAATGAGCTTCCTGACTCCCTACCAGGCAAGGATGCCCACTCCAGTAAACACCCTATGGTACCCCACCCAATCACCTAATATCAACCTTCCAGTAGGAATTTTCTTTGCCTTGAAACTGTAAAAATTGGCTCTTAACCCAGGAAATCAGTCAACTTTCCCTAGTCTGTCAGGTGGTTGGCCCCCTGAGCCCACAGTGCCCACTTTATCTCTGCTCTTTGTTCTTAATACAAACTCACTCCCTTCTGAAATGCTCTATGTCTGAACATTCTTTTCCAACTCGTACTCAGACGGCCTCAACAAGCCTCCCATCACCAGAGCCACTTTCCTAGAGCACACTCACCACTTGCTTGTCCACTCCCAACTCAGAGCAGAAAGGACCCCTCAGCCTGGTCCTTCCCTCTCACTTCCCGTGCCTGGTCACCAGGGGCTCACACCGTCCCTGGGCAGGCTGTCTTCTGTGTCCTGCAGAGGCCTCTGTGGTGTCAGGTGAAGAAACAAGAGACACCCATGAAACCTCCCACCCCAGCACAGCAACCAGTACCCACCTACTGAACTCTTCACTCTGGATGGGCCTGGGGGTGTTTCAGGGAACGTCCCCCAACATGTCCTTGTTCTCATCTAATTCCAGCACTGCCCACGTGAGAGTCACTAAGCTAATCTGTGATAACTGCACAGAGAGAATACTTGTTCACTCGCCCCTCCCAGGATACATGGTTCTTATGGGCAGGTGCCTCCCAGGATATGGGGCTTACCTGGGCAGGTATCCTGCAGGGCTCAGCACCCAGGAGCTGTTCACAGAGCCCTCACTGCAAAGAGCCCCCAGCTCCTCTGTTGGACAGATCTGACCTTGAGACCCTCAGAGGAGGACCTGAGGTAACATACAGCAGCTTCAGGATAGTTTTGTGACCTTGGGCTTCACTGGTTGCAGCCTCCTTCCAGCAGGCTTTCCAGAGGGTCCCATAGCACCTGGGCACTGAGTCTGTCTCCACCCACCACCCATCCTCTCCCTGACCCCTGGGTCCCTCTCATTAGAAGAAGGCCTTCCTGAAATCCTCTCCCACTTATAGGTCAGATAAGAAGACGAGAAAACAAGTCAGAGCAGCAGCCCCATATCCATCCTGACCCAAAGGACCCACACCTGTTCCTGGAACCCTGGCCAGGACAACGAGGCCCATTTTCTGAAACCACAAGCCCAGGTGGGCAGATTGGCTGACCTGACTGGCCTGCCCTTTGGATGTGTGCCTGGGTTGAGGTCTATATAAACCCCCTCAAGTGCCTGCAGCTGTACCTGATGCTGTCTTTCTGCTTAGATCTTGCAGGGTTGGCTTGATAAGAGAGAGTGAGGGCCCATAGTGTTTCGGGGGATTGGGTCTGTGTTGGGCTCTGCTGGACCTTCTGCAGGAGGTGCTAAGCTGTCACTTCCTAAGGATGGGCTGTGTCACCTGTTCCTGCTGTTGGAAATCTTCTCAGGCAGAAATGAGGAAGCAAGAAAACAGGCAATGGGAGCAGCACAGGAGGAGTAACTCAGGTAGGAAAGTGCAAAGCTTCCAGATCACCCAGGCCAGGACCATTCTGCCTGACCTACAGGAGCCACGTCAGTAAGCATGCTGTCGCTGGAGTGGCTCCACTTTTCTCCAGCCTGTGAGGTCTTTGCACATATTCAAGTGTTTTATCTATGAAGGGTGGATGAGGTTCAGGAATGGCTAGCCTGGGGGTCAGCCAGCATTTACTTAGAGATGACTCCGTGTAGTCTCCCAGCTTCCCACTGAGGTCCCTCCTTGGGAGGGGAGGGGGTGGGGTATGTGCAAGGGCTGCTGGCTGGCTACACATGAGTAAGTCCCCATCCCTGACCATCTTCAGAATTGCTCATCCCTGAAGCAAGTGCCCTAATTGGGCTTTCACCTGTGCAACTGGTGGCTTCTTAATTAGCAATGTGGCCATTGATATTAAATGTCCTCCATCAAGACTGAGATGTTACACCACATGTACTGGTGTAAGAACCCGGGGAGGCGTGTGCACCCAGTACCCCTAGGCACAGGCTTCAGACTTGACCCCTCAACATTCTGGAGCCCAGCCACTGCTTTAGCATTTCTGAGGGTACAGAGCTGAATTTAAGGGTTCTGTAATCCACCCTTCATCTGCTTTAATGAGACCCACATTTCTAGGATCTTACAGAGCAGGGTCTGTGTGGCTGCTCTGTGGCTTCTCTAACATGATCACATGCTGGGTGGTTTAAAACAACAGGAGTTCATTCTCTCTCAGTCCTGGAGACCAGACACCGGAAATCAAGGTGGCACAGGGCTGAGGTCCCTCCAGAGGCTCCAGGACAGGATCATTCCTGCCTTTTCCAACTTCAGGGGCTCCAGGGGTCCCTGGGCTTGTGGCCCCCTCCCTCCCATCTCTGCCTCTGCCTTTAAGAGGCTTCCCCTTGGTGTCCTCTTTCGTCTCTTTGAAGGAGTCTGTCAGTTGGATTGAAGGTCACCCTAACCCTAGATGACCTTACCTTGCTATCCTTAACTACATCTACAAAGACTCTTTTCCCAGATACGGCCCTGTTCTGGGGGGACACATCTTTGGTGGCCACCATTTACCCCATTCTCTCTCTGTCAAATAACCCTCATTTTAGGAGATCACCACATGCCCATAAAGACGGGCACAGAGAGCGGCCACACACATGGAGAGAATGAGGCCCTTGGAGTCACCTGGAACGGATGAAGACCTGGCTTCATCAGGTGAGGGGAATCACAGGGAGGAGAGGAGGATGGTCTTGTTTAGGCTTCAAAAAGACCACGTTGGGGTGGGATGTGAGATGCACAATGGGGGCGGGGAGCTTCATCAGGGCCTGAGGGGGAGGTTAGGCTTGGGCCAGGGCCATGGGTATAGAGGGGACTTAGTGTGGGGGTTGGTCATACACCCAGAAGGAAGAGCTCACAGTCACTGGGGCACAAGGACCTGGGAACCTGGGAGGGCTTCATCTTTCTGAACCTGAAGAGGAAACGTTAAAATTTTACATCACCTCCTGCTCCTTCTGCCTCTGTAACTCAGCTTGCTCCTTGCAAAGTCTGGATCATGTAGGTCACGCAATCTCAGAAAGTGGGGACTTAGAATACTTGGAGCTGGAGCTTATCTCCCTTGTCCTTGCCCTGGCCCCTGCAAACCTTCTTGATCATGCCTATTCATGATAATGAAGAGCCCGCCCCCCTGACACTCTCCTCACCCCAGGGGGAACTCCCCACTCTGCTGGAGCACCTGGCTGTTGGTGGCCACTGACAGCACTCTGGTCTCCTCAGGACCCAGCTTCAGGATACTCTGAGGTTCAGGTCAGGCAGATGGAATCTGGTCTTCTCAGAACCCACTGGGGCTTCAGTTTGGGGGCATTGTGGGGTTTAGTTCAGGTTGATGGAATCTGATCTCCTCAGGACCTGCTGGGTGTTCAGCTTTGGGACATTGTGGGGTTCAGTTCAGGCTGACAGGAGATGGGTCACCACAAGACCCATGTGGTTTCAGCTTTGGGGCATTGTGGGGTTCAATTCAGGCTGATAGAATTTGATCTCCTCAGGACCTTATGGGGGTTCAGCTTTGTGACATTGTGGGGTTCAGTTCAGGCTGACAGGAGATGGGTCACCACAGGATCCATTGTATTTTGGCTTTGGGGCATTATGGGGTTTAGTTTTGGCTGATGGAATCTAGTTTCCTCAGGACCCATGATCTCCTCAGAACCCATTGGTGCTTCAGCTTTGGGACATTGTGGGGTTCAGTTGAGTCTGACGGGAGTCTGGTTTCCTCAAGATTCCTGCAACGATGTGCTGCTGAAAGAAAAAGTGAGGAAAATTGGGAAGAAGCTTCTGTGTGTGGCTGTTGCTGAAAGTCTGTCTTAAGAGGACCCAAGACTGTTAGGGCTTGATGTGGAAAGTTGTGGGATTTTAGTCAGTTTTTGTCTGTAGTATAAGATGGTGTCCTATATTGTTCCTTGGTGTGTGGTTTCCATTTTTCCCAGCACGGTTTATTGAGGGGGGTGGGGGGGGACTGTCCTTTCCCGCGTATATATTTTTAGTTCCTTTCTTGTAAATTAATTACCATGCACCTGTAGGTTTACTTCTGAGCTCTCTTGACTATTTCTGTGCCAATTCCACACGTCTTCTGGTGACTTTAGGTACATACTCTAGATTGAAGTCAGGGATAGACATGCCACCAGCCTGTTCTGCTTTCTCAGGATCCCTTTGGCTCTTCTGGTTCCTTTGTGGCTCCACACAGATGTAAAGATTGCTTTTGTTTCTGTGAAAAATGTCATTGAAATGTTGGCAGTGATTGCATGAATGTGTACGTTGCTTTGTTTAGAATGGATATTTTAATGGTATTTTCACCCATAAGCATGGGATATCTTTTTACTTGTATCCATTTAGTTTCTTTGATCATTGTCTTGTAGTTTTTAGCTTTCAGGTCTTTCAAGTCCTTGGTTAGATTTCTAGTTATGTGGGGGAGGGGATGCAATTGTAAAAGGAATTATTTTCTTAATTTCTCTTTCTGATAGTTCATTATTAGTGTAGAGAATCACAAATGATCTTGCAGTTCTGCTGACTTTCTTTTTTCTTTTTTTTGGCCCCACAGCTCGACATGTTGGATCTTAGTTCTCTGACCAAGGACCAAACCTGTACCCCCTGCAGTGGAAGTGCAGTCTTAACTACTGGACTGCCAGGCAAGTCTGTGAATTCGCTTTTTAGTTCTGACAGTTGCTTTGGTGTAGTGTTATGTGGAAAACTAGAATTAAGACATCTAATAGTTTCAGTTCCATCTGGTCATCCACAGCACCCAGGGCATGGTGTCTACTAATATACTCTTCCTATGGTGCCTTTTAATACCATGTGGACTAGTACAAGGCAATTAGCATCAAACTACTTTAGCTGAATTTAGTTAGGTTAACTCTTGGCCTCTATTGCAATGTTCGATGTCATCTCTGATTTTCTGGCATGTGACTTACATGGCTGTATTGAAAAGTAACTTACTTTCTAGTAAAATTTCAAACGTGTCTACTTTAAATAGTGGTACAAAGTTTTCTACATTCACACCAAATACCGCAATGTGTTTTACCCAAAACATGGTCACTTTCCCAGGGAACCAGCCCACAACCCCAAAATGGGGGATAATTATGGTTTCCACATTACAATCCTATCCATAGGACCAGTTCAACTTTCATCAGCTGCCCAAGCTTTGTGCAACTGTCTTTCTTCATTCTAATGCAGTTTTCTTTTTCTGGAGCCATCACTGGGGCTTTCCCTCATGTTAAAAACCTTCATGGATTTAAAGTGACAAGATGACTATGATCTGGGTGGCTTTTCAGTGTGGTTTCTTTCACTGAGAATGTTTTTAGTGCTTTTCCATGTTGTGCCATGTGTCATTTTTTTCACTGTGCTTACAAACATATAACAACATTTATTATTTGAGTCATTTTAAGTATGAACTTCTATAGCATTAACTGCACTCTCATTGTAAAAATTTCCCCACCATTCATCTCCAGAATCTTTCCCTTTTCCTGAAGTGACACTGTAACCATTAAATACTCATAACCCCCAATCCCTGGCCATCTTACTCTACTTGGAATTTGTCTTATATGGATATCTCATACTAGTGGAATCATAGAACATTTTTCCTTTTGTGTCAGGCTTGTTTCACTTCACCTAATGACTTGAAGTTTCATCTACATTATAGCATGTATGAGTTATCTTGTTTTTAAAGGTTGAATCAGATCCCACTGTGTATATACTACATCGTGCTTATCCAGTCATCTGTTGAACACTTGTGCTGCTGCCACCTTTTGGTTACTATGAATAATGCTGCTATGAATATGGGGTTTGAATATCTGTTTCAGTATTTGGTTTTAAATATCTTGAGTGTATAACCTGGACCGGAATTGATGGATTCTATGTTAACTCTGTGTTTAAGTTTTTGTAAAGCCCCCTACTATTTTCTGAAGCTGTGGCATTATTTTACTATATTCCTTTATATGGCAGAGTAATGCATCTCATGGATGGAACTGCCCTATTTGCTCTTCCATTCACTTGTTGGTGGACATTTTCATTGTTTTTAACTTGGATTATCAAGAACACTGTTGCTGTAAATATTGGTGTACAAGTATATATTTGAGCACCTCTTTTAAATTCTTTGGATGTATATCTAGGAGTGGAGTTACCAAAACATATGATATTTCAGTTCAGTCACTCACTCATGTCCGACTCTTTGTGACCCCGTGGACTGCAGCACACCAGGCTCCCCTATCCATCACCAACTCCCAGAGCTTGCTCAAACTCATGTCTATCGAGTTGGTGATGCCATCAACCATCTCATCCTCTGTTATCCCCTTCTGCTCCTGCCTTCAATCTTTCCCAGCATCAGGGTCTTTTCCAATGAGTCAGTTCTTCACATTAGGTGGCCAAAGTATTGCAGTTTCAGCTTCAGCATCAGTCCTTCCAATGAATATTCAGGGTTGATTTCCCTTAGGATTGACTTGTTGGATCTCCTTGCAGTCCAAGTGATGCTCAAGAGTCTTCTCCAACACCACAGTTCCAAAGCATCACTTCTTCGGTGCTCAGTTTTCTTTGTAGTCCAGCTGTAACGTCTATACATGACTATTGGAACAACCATAGCTTTGAGTACATGGACCTTTGTTGGTAATGTCTCTGCTTTTTAATATGCTGTCTAGGTTGGTCATAACTTTTATTCCAAGGAGCAGGTGTCTTTTAATTTCATGGCTGCAGTCACCATCTTCAGTGATTTTTGAGCCCCCCCCCCCACAATAAATTCTGTCACCATTTCCATTGTTTTCCTATCTATTTGCCATGAAGTGATGGGGCCAGATGCCATGATCTTAGTTTTCTGAATACTGATTTTTAAGCCAACTTTTTCACTCTCCTCTTTCACTTTCATCAAGAGACTCTTTAGTTCTTCTTTGCTTTCTGCCATAAGAGTGGTGTCCTCTGTGTATCTGAAATTATTGATATTTCTCCTGGCAATTTTGATTCCAGCTTGTGCCTCATCCAGACCCGAGATTTCACATGATATACTCTGCATATAAGTTAAATAAGCAGGGTGCTGTACTCCTTTCCTGATTTGGAACCAGTCCATTGTTCCATGTCTAGTTCTAATTGTTGCTTCTTCACCTGCATACAGATTTCTCAGGAGGCAGGTAAGGCAGTGTGGTATTCCCATACCTTTCAGAATTTTCCACAGTTTGTGGTGATCTGCAGAGTCAAAGGCTTTGGCATTGTTAACAAAGCAGAAGTAAATATTTTTCTGGATGTTTTTCTCTCTTGCTCTTTCAGTGATGCAACGGGTGTTGGCAATTTGATCTCTGGTCCCTCTGTCTTTTCTAAATCCAGCTTGAACATCTAGAAATTCATGGTTCACTTACTGTTGAAGCCTGGCTTGGAGAAATTTGATCATTACTTTGTTAACATGTGAGATGAGTGCAACTGTGTGGCAGTTGGAACATTCTTTGGCTTTGCCTTTCTTTGGGATTGGAATGAAAACTGACCTTTTCCAGTCCTGTGGCCACTACTGAGTGATATAATTACATTTTTATGTTTTCGAGAAAATGCTTGTTTTGGACACATTGATTGCACCATTTTACCTCTCCACAAGTAAAGTTTTGAGTTTCAATTTCGTACATTTTCGCCAACATTTGTTATTTGTCTTTATTGTTGATTTTCCTCACGTCCATCCTGAGTGCCTTATTAAGGAGGAAGTCATAATGCAGGACCCACATTTGAGGAGAGGAGAGTTAGCTTCATATACTTGATGGACAGCTGAGTCTGTATCAATTATTTAGAATCTTTCTGTGTGAGATTTTTATTCAACATTACTCATAAAACCTAATTTTTACTTTTTACCAGTTTGGACACCTGAAAATTATTTTAAACTTTTGGGAGCTTCCCTGGTGGCTCAGCCTGTAAAAGCATATGCTTGCAATGCAGGATACCTGTGTTCAATCCCTGGGTGGGGAAGATCCCCTGGAGAAGGAAATGGCAACCCACTCCAGTACTCTTGCCTGGAAAATTTCATGAATGGAGGCGCCTCATAGCTTACAGTCCATGGGGTTGCAAAGAGTCAGACACGACTGAGCAACTTCACTTTCACTTTCTTTTGGCTATAATCCAGCCAATTAGACTGCTTAGTTCATTCTAGCTTTGGCTATTGAGAGCTTTTTCCATACTCTCCTGCTTTTATTTTACATAATTCAGCTTTTATGGGGCTTTTTGGTCCTTCTTTCTCACATTTTAAGATTATGCTGCTTTACATATTTATTGTCTCAGTCCTAGTATCAGACACATATTTAAAGAGTCCTTGTCCCTTTTTGTTAGAGCATATTAAGAAAAACTTGTATGTGGGAACTTAATAATCTCAGCAGACAATGCATGGAAATACACATGCATGTATCCAGACTATGCATACAGACGGTTATGAAGATTTTCACATGGAGTTATATGTTTCTGCATTAGGCTAAAGATAGTTTATAATGATGTCTCCAACCTGATCTCTTATGACACAGGTATTATAACCTTCTCCTTTTGTCTGCCTGTAACTTCCCACTCCAATGGTAAGAAACCTGGCTTCCACTACTCATCACTTATCAAATTCAGGGCTTGCTCCTTCAATAACTGATATGGTAGTTTCAGTCCTGTTAGCTACAAACCCCCGTGGAAAGAACTTACAGAGCCCATTGTTTATGTATGGTACATTTGCCTTTGGCCTGCAGATTCCATTCATTTACACAGTGAACTTAGGTCAGATAATTTTGTCCTAAGAGTGAGAGTGGCCTTTTAAAATTTTTCTTCTTCCTTTTAAATCTTTTGGCTGTGCCGCGTCATGTGGGGTTTTAGGTCCCTGACCAGGAATTGAACCCATATTTCCTGCACTGGCAACGTGGAGTCTTAACCACTGGGCCCCTAGGGAAGTCTGAAGCTTTTCATTTATTTCTCAATCTGTTATATTCTTTGTTAAATTCTGCATTCCAGTGTTTAGCACTCCATACCATAAATAAATAATTGTGAATAGGTAATAAATTACTTGTGTTCTGAAAACAGAAATCTATGTGCTTAGACAAATGCATAGTGGCAGGTATTCCTCACTAAAGTACCATGTGAAATATTTCAACCATATATTCCATAAACTCTTTATCATGTCTGTTTTACCTTTGCTAGAATGTCTTATACGATCATACAGTGTGTAGCACTTGAGGCTGGATTCCCTCACTCAGTAATGTAAGTGTTAGATTCATCCTTTCCTTTATTTTTATTTTAAATTGGTCTGTGGTTCATTCCTCTATATCTCTGAATGCTATTTTATTGCATTAGATGAGAGAAAAGATAATTTTCCCCCTAGCCTCAATGTTCTTCACTGAGATGTTCATAATGAAAGGAAGATGGATTGGAGAAAAACAATCAGAAGTTTAATATATGACATGCATACCTCCTATATAGTTGAAAGATACCTGGGAAAACTGTCACTTTCTGAAATGGTCCAAGACTTTACCTTAAATGCTATCATCAGCTAAGAATGAAAGAAGGAGGTTAAGGAATGGAAGAAGCTATTTAAGGGAGATTATTAGGTGAAGCACAGTAAACAAAGACATGGTGGTATGCAGATTAACTTCCAGGTCCATTCCATAGACCTTCTTGATATTTAGTCAAGTCATTTAGTGATATCAAGTCAGTCTTGATACTTAGTCCATTCTTGATATTTAGCCATCCTCTATTTCCTGGTCCAGACAGGGACACGTCCTTAAAGATGGAGATATCCTTAACAAATGTAAATCTACTTCATAAAATGGAATTTCGACTTGGTTTTCAAAGATCCTCCTGGGGCGGCTGTTTGTTTTTTTCTTTTGTTTTGTTTCGTTTTTTTTTTAATTAATCAGTCCAAAATAACCCTTTTGTCAAATGTGCATATTTTGGGTGTGCTTTTTGTGCTCCCCTTGAAATGTGCATTCAGGGGAGGAGTGTCACCCTGGAGACTGTTGATATGTGACCCCATGGACAGGGACTGGGTTGGTCACCCTGAAGAATGTGGATATGTGACCCCAGGGGAATGGTCAGAAGGAATTCACCCTGGAGACTGTGGAATTGTGAGCCCAGTTGCAAGGCTTGGGAAGGGGTCACCGTGGAGACTGTGGATGTGTGACTCCAGATAGAGTGTCTGGGAGGGATCACCCAGGGGACTGTAGATATGTGATCCTAGATATAGGGTTTGGGAGAATGTCACCCTGCAGACTGTGGACATGTGACCCCAGGTGCATGGTCCAGTGTGTTGTGATCACCCTGGAGATTGTGGAAGCGTGACCACAGGTACTGGGTCTGGGAAGTGGCGTCATCCTGGAGATGTGCACATGTGATTACAGACACAGGATATTTCAGGTGGAGTCACCTTGGAAACTGGAGGAGTGACCCCAGGTGCAGGGTCTGGGGTGAGGTTCAGTGACGTCAGGACTCTTGTCTTGTTGGGAGAGACACATCAGGATTCTCCTCGAGATGTTGCAATGCAATACGGACACCTCTCAAGGTGAGGGGGGAGACCAAGTTTGCCTTTGCAGTTGCCAGAGCAATACTGTGACTCCTGTCAGTTTTCAAGAGGAGACAGGTTTCATCTCCTTTTGAAGCATTGAACTCCACGTGCCTCTCGTGTTGTCAAAGGGATGTGAGGCCTCCTGTCAAAATGAGGCGGGGAACTAGGGCATTCTCTAGGGTCTCCACAGGGGATTCAGACGTCCCTTCCTCTTATGAGATGAAAGACGAACCTGCATTCAAGTCACTGCAGGGAAATCCGGCCTTATTTCAAACCAGGGCATCTTGGTGTCCATTCCACGTGAGGCAGCAAACTCAAGGTCCCTCTCACATATCTATAGCTGAGAGAAGCCTCCTCTTTAGGTGTTGTTTAAACCTGGCATTCCTCTTGAGTCAAAGCCAGGAAATCAGGTCTCATCTCGAGATGATTTGAGGTACACGGAGCTGTTTTCTAGTTGCTGTGCTGAACAGGGTGTTCCTCTATACTTAGGACAGTGTTTTCGGGGAATCTCTGGAGTTGCCTAAAGGAAGTCAAGCCACATGTCATGTTTGATGGGGAACGCCAGATGGCTCTGGAGCCAATGAAGGGGAATCTGGCCTCATCTTGAGTTGATTTGGAGTACACGGAGTGCTTTCATGTTGCTGCGGGGACCTCAGGGTCCCTCTAGACTTGTATCAGTGTTCTTGGGGACTCTCTAGAGTTCCATCAAGGACGTCAAGGCTCCTTTCATGTTTGATGGGGAACACGGACTTGCTCTGCACTCAATGCAGGGGAATCTGATCTCATCTCTCATCGAGTGGGAAGTCTCATGGTTTTTCTCGAGTTGCGGAGGGAACCTGGGGTATATTCTCGAGTGACGACAGGGATGGACTCTTAAAACTCCTGTTTGTTCAATGATGTCAGGACGCCTGTCTAGTTGTGAGGGTCACCTCGGGATTCTCCTCGAAACTTGGTTGGACAATAGGGATGCCTCTCGAGATGAGTAGGGAAACCCACTGTCACTTTCAAGTTGTTACAGGAATACTGGGATTCCTTCAATTTTCAAGAGGAGTCAGTCATCGTCTACTTTTGAAGCATTGAACTCCGTGTTCCTCTCGAGTTGTCAAAGGGATGTGAGACCTCCTGTGGAAATGAGGTGGGGAACTAGGGCTTTCTCTAGGGTCTCCACAGGGGATTCAGACATCCCTTCATCTTTTGAGATGAAAGACAAGCCTGTATTCATGTCACTGCAGGGAAATCCGGCCTTATGTCGAGTCACGGCATCTCGGTGTCCATTCCACTTGAGGCAGCAAACTCAGGGTCCCTCTCACGTACCTATAGCTGAGAGAAGCTTCCCCGTGAGGGGGTTCTGGAAAGTTGGCATTCCTCTTGATTCGAAGCCAGGGAATCAACTCTCATCTCGAGATGATTTGAGGTACACGGAGCTGTTTTCTAATTGCTGTGCTGAACGTGGTGTTCCTCTATACTTAGGACAGTGTTTTCAGGGAATCTCTGGAGTTGCCTAAAGGAAGTCAAGCCACTTGTCGTGTTTGATGGGGAACGCCGGATGGCTCTGGAGCCAATGTAGTGTAATCTGGCCTCATCTCACGTTGATTTGCAGTACACTGAGCACTTTCGTGTTGCTGCGGTGACCTCAGGGTCACTCTAGACTTGTATCAGTGTTCTTGGGGACTCTCTGGAGTTCCATCAAGGAAGTCAAGGCTCCTTTCATGTTTGATGGTGCACATGGAATTGCTCTGCACGCAATGCAGGGGAATTTGATCTCATCTCTCTTCGAGTGGAAAGTCTCATGGACTTTCTCGCGTTGCGGAAGGAACCTGGGTTATATTCTCGACTGACGAAGGGGATGGCCCCTCATAACGCGTGTTTGTTCAGCGACATCAGGCCTCCAGTCTCGTTGCGAGGGACAACTCGAGATTCACTTCGAGACTTGGCAAGTCAATAAGGAGGACACCTCTCGAGGTGAGGCGGGAGACCCAGTGTCCTTTCAAGTTGCCACAGGGATCCTGGGATTCCTGTCAATTTTCAAGAGGACTCAGTCATTGTCTACTTTTGAAGCATTGAATTCCACTTTCCATTCGTGTTGTCAAAGGGATGTGAGGCCACATGTCAAGATGAGGTGGGGAAATAGGGCTTTCTATAGGGTCTTCAAGGGGATTCAGGAATCCCTTCATCTGATGAGATGAAAGATGAGCCTGCACTCAAGTCACTGCAGGGAATTCCGGCCTTATTTCAAGTCAGGGCATCTCGGTGTCCATTACACTTGAGGCAGCAAACTGAGGGTCCCTCTCACATACCTAGAGCTGAGAAAAGCCTCCGCTTGAGCTGCTGTGGAAAGTGGGCATTCCTCTTGATTCGAAGCCAGGAAATCAGCTCTCATCTCGAAATGATTTGGGGTACACGGAGCTTTTCTCGAGTTGCTGTGCTGAACTTGGTGTTCTTCTATACTTGGGACGGTGTTCTCAGGGAATCTCTGGAGTTGCCTAAAAGAAGTCAAGCCACTTGTCCTGCTTGATGAGGAATGCTGAATTGCTCTAGAGCCAATGCAGGGAAATCAGGCCTCACCTCAAGTTGATTTGAGGTAAACGGGGATATTTCGTGTTGCTGCATTGACCTCAGGGTCCCACTAGACTTGTGACAGAGTTATTGGGGACTATGTGGAGTTTCATCTAGGAAGTCAAGGCTCCTTTCGTGTTTGATGGGGAACACCGACTTGCTTTGCATGCAATGCAGGGGAATCAGGCCTCGTCTCACGGCGAGGGGGAATTCTCATGGTTTTCTCCAGTTGTGGCGGGAAACTGGGTTATATTCTCGAGTTACAGCTGGGATGGCCCTTCAAAACTTGTGTTGGTTCAGTGATATCAGGACTCCTGTCTAGTTGTGAGGGACACATCGAGATTCTCCTCGAAGCTTGGCAGGGCAATAGGGACGCCTCTCAATGTGAGAGGGGCAACCCAAGGTCCTTTCCAGTTGCCACAGGAATTTTGGGATTCCTATCAATTTTCAAGAGGAGGGAGCGATACTCCCCTTTTGAAGCATTTAAATCCACGTGCCTCTCGAGTTTCAAAAGGATGTGAGGCCTCCTGTTGAGATGAGCCGGGGAACTAGGGCTGTCTCTAGGGTCTCCACAGGGGATTCAGACATCCCTTCATCTTGTTGGATGAAAGACGAGCCTGCATTCAAGTCACTCCAGGGAATTCCGGCCTTATTATGAGTCAGGGCATCTCGGTGTTCATTCCACTTGAGGCAGCAAACTCAGGGTCCCTCTCACATACATATACCTGACAGAAGCCTCCTCGTCAGGTGCTTGTGTAAAGTTGACATCCCTCTTGAGTCAAAGCCAGGGAATCAGCTCTCATCTCGAGATGATTTGGGGTACACAGAGCTTTTCTCGAGTTTCTGTGCTGAACTTGGTGTTCCTCTAGTCTTGAGATGGTAGTCTCGGGTAATCTCTGGAGTAGCCTAACGGAAATCAAGCCACTTTGTGTGTCTGATGGGGAACGAGTGATGTCTCTGGAGACAATGCAGGGGAATCGGGTCTCATCTCGAGTTGATTTGAAGTACACGGTGCACTTTCATGTTGCTGCAGGGGACCTCAGGGTCTCTCTAGACTTGTGACAGTGTTCCTGGGGACTCTCTGGAGTTCCATCAAGGAAGTCAAGGCTCCTTTCGTGTTTGATGGGGAACACGGACTTGCTCTGAATGCAGTCCAGGGGAATCGGGCCTCATCTTGAGTTGATTTGGAGTACACGGAGCCCTTTCATGTTGCTGCGGGGACCTCAGGGTCCCTGTAGACTTCTGACAGTGTTCTTGGGGTCTCTCTGGAGGTCCTTCAAAGAAGTCAAGTCTCCTTTCCTTTTGATTGGGAACACGGACTTAACCTGCATACATTGCATGGGAACTGGGCCTCATCCGCGGTGAGGAGAAAGTCTCATTGTTTTTCTGGAGTTGTGGTGGGAACCTGGTTATGTTCTAGAGTTACGGCGGGGATGGCCCTTCAAAACTCATGTTTGTTCAGCGATGTGTGAACTCCTGTCTAGTTGCGAGGGACACCTTGAGATTCTCCTCAAGGCTTGGCAGGACAATAGTGACGCCTCTCGAGGTGACGGGGGAGACCCAGTGTCCTTTCAAGTTGCAACAGACATACTGGGATTCCTGTCAATTTTCAAGAGGACTCAGTCATCGTCTCCTTATGAAGCATTGAATTCCGCATTCGACTCGTGTTGTCAAAGGGATGTAAGGTCACCTGTCGAGATGAGGTGGGGAAATAGGGCTTTGTCTAGGGTCTCCACAGGGGATTCAGACATCACTTCATCTTTTGAGATGAAAGACAAGCCTGCATTCAAGTCACTGCAGGGAAATCCAGCCTTATGTCGAGTCAGGGAATCTCGGTGTCCATTCCACTTGTGGCAGCAAATTCAGGGTCCCTCTCACATACCTATAGTTGAGAAAAGCATCCGCTTGAGCTGCTTGTGGAAAGTTGGCATTCCTCTTGAGTCGAAGCCAGGGAATCAGCTCTCATCTCGAAATGTTTTGGGGTACACGGAGCTTTTCTCGAGTTGCTGTGCTGAACTTGGTGTTCCTCTAGACTGGTGGCGGTATTCTCATAGAGTCTCTGGAGTTGCCTAAAAGAAGTCAAGCGACTTGTGCTCTTTGATGAGGAATGCAGGATTGTTCTGGAGCCAATGCAGGGAAATCAGGCTTCATCTCGAGTTGATTTGTGGTACACGGGGCTCTGTCGTGTTGCTGCATTGATCTCAGGGTCCCTCTAGACTTCTGACAGAGTTCTTGGGGACTATGGAGAGTTTCATCTAGGAAGTCAAGGCTCCTTTCGTGTTTGATGGGGAACACGGACTTGCTCTGCATGCAATGCAGGGGAATCGGGCCTCATCTCACGGTGAGGGGAAAGTCTCATTGTTTTTCTGGAGCTGTGGTGTGGAACCTGGGTTATATTCTCGAGTTACGGCAGAGTTGGCCCTTCAAAACTCGTGTTTGTTCAGCGACGTCAGGACTCCTGTCTAGTTCCAAGGGACACCTTAGGATTCTTCTCGAGGCTTGGCAGGACAATTGGGATGCCTCTCGAAGTGAGGCGGGACACCAGGTTTCCCTTTGCAGTTGCCAGAGCCATACTGTGACTCCTGTCAGTTTTCAAGAGGAGTCAGGCTTCGTCTCCTTTTGAAGCATTGAACTCCGCTTGCCTCTCATGTTGTCAAAGGGATGTGAGGCCTCCTGTCGAGATGAGGCTGGGAACTAGCGTATTCTCTAGGGTCTCCACAGGGGATTCAAACATCCCTTCATCTGTGAGATGAAAGACAATCCTGCATTCAAATCACTGCAGGGACATCCGGCCTTATTTCAAGTCAGGGCATCTCGGTGTCCATTCCACTTGAGGCAGCAAACTCAGGGTCCCACTCACGTACCTATAGCTGAGAGAAGCCTCCTCTTTAGGTGTTGTTTAAAGCTGGCATTCCTCTTGAGTCAAAGCCAGGGAATCAAGTCTCATCTCGAGATGATTTGAGGTACACGGAGCTGTTTTCTAGTTGCTGTGCTGAACGTGGTGTTCCTCTATACTCAGGACGTTGTTCTCGGGGAATCTCTGGAGTTGCTTAAAGGAAGTCAAGTCACTTGTCATGTTTGATGGGGAACGCCGGATGGCTCTGGAGCCAATGAAGGGGAATCTGGACTCATCTCGAGTTGATTTGGGGTACACCGAACTATTTCATGTTGCTGCGGTGACCTCAGGGTTCCTCTAGACATTTATCAGTGTTCTTGGGGACTCTCTGGAGTTCCATCAAGGAAGTCAAGGCTCCTTTCATGTTTGATGGGGAACACGGAATTGCTCTTCACTCAGTGCAGGGGAATCTGATCTCATCTCTCATCGAGCGGGAAGTCTCATGGATTTTCTCGAGTTGTGGAGGGAACCTGGGTTATATTCTCAAGTGACGATGGGGATGGCCCGTCAAAACTCGTGTTTTTTCAGCTACGTCAGGACTCCTGTCTAGTTGCGATGGACAACTCGGGATTGTCCTCGAGTCTTGGCAGGGCAATAGGGATGCCTCTCGAGGTGAGGCGGGAGACCCAGTGTCCTTTCAAGTTGCCACACGGATACTGGGACTTCTGTCAATTTTCAAGAGGACTCAATCATTGTCTACTTTTGAAGCACTGAACTCCGTGTTCTACTCGTGTTGTCAAAGGGATGTGAGGCCTCCTGTCGAGATGAGGCGGGGAACTAGGACTTTCTCTAGGGTCTTCATAGGGGATTCAGATATCCCTTCATCTTTTGAGATGAAGGATGAGCCGGCATTCAAGTCACTGCAGGGAATTCCGGCCTTATTTCGAGTCAGGGCATCTCGGTGTCCATTCCACTTGAAGCAGCAAACTCAGGGTGCCTCTCACATACCAAGAGCTGAGAAAAGCCTCCACTTGAGCTGCTTGTGGAAAGTTGGCATTGCTCTTGTTTCAAAGCCAGGGAATCTGCTCTCATCCCGAAATGATTTGGGCTACACGTAGCTTTTCTTGAGTTGCTGTGCTGAACTTGGTGTTGCTCTAGACTTGGGATGGTGTTCTCGGGGAATCTTGGAGTTGCCCAAAAGAAGTCAAGCCACTTGTGCTCTTTGATGAGGAATGCAGGATTGCTCTGGAGCCAGTGCAGGGGAATCGGGCCTCATCTCGAGTTGATTTGTGATACACGGTGCTCTTTCCTATTGTTGCACTGACCTCAGGGTCCCTCTAGACTTCTGACACAGTTCTTGGGGACTATGTGGAGTTTCATCTAGGAAGTCAAGGCTCCTTTCGTTTTTGATGGGGAACATGGACTTGCTCTGCATGCAATGCAGGGGAATCGGGCCTCATCTCATGGCAAGGGGGAATTCTCACGGTTTTCTTGAGCTGTGGCGGGAACCTGAGTTATGTTCTCAAGTTATGGTTGGGATGGCCCTTCAAACTCGTGTTGATTCAGTGACATTAGGACTCCTGTCTAGCTGCAAGGGACAACTCGGGATTCTATTCAAGGCTTGGTAGGGCAATAAGGATGCCTCTCGAGGTGAGGGGGGAGACCCAGGGTCCATTCCAGTTGCCACAGTAATTTGGGGATTCCTATCAATTTTCAAGAGGAGGCAGCCATGCTCTCCTTTTGAAGCATTTAAATCCATGTGCCTCTGGAGGTTTCTAAAGACTGTGAGTCCTCCTGTCGAGATGAGCCGGGGAACTAGGGTTTTCTCTAGGGTCTCCACAGGGGATTCAGACATCACTTCATCATGTGTGATGAAAGACGAGCCTGCATTAAAGTCACTGCAGGGAAATCCAACCTTATTTCGAGTCATGGCATCTGGGTAACCATTCCACTTGATGCAGCAAACTCAGGGTCCCTCTCACATACCTAGAGCTGAAAGAAGCCTCCTCTTGAGGGGCTTGTGGAAAGTTGGCATTCCTCTTGAGTCGAAGCCAGGGAATCAGCTCTCATCTCGAGATGATTTGGGGTACACGGAATTTTCTCGAGTTGCTGTGCTGAACTTGGTATTCCTCTTGTCTTGAGACGGTATTCTCAGGTAATCTCTGGAGTTGCCTAAAGGAAGTCAAGCCACTTGTTGTGTTTGATGGGGAATGAGTGATGGCTCTGGAGCTAATGCAGGGGAATCGGGCCTCATCTCGAGTTGATTTGAAGCACACAGTGCACTTTCATGTTGCTGTGGGGTTCTCAGGGTCCCTCTAGACTTTTCAAAGTGTTCCTGGGGACTCTCTGGATTTCCATCAAGGAAGTCAAGGCTCCTTTCGTGTTTTATGGGGAACACAGACTTGCTTTGCATGCAGTGCATGGGAAGCGGGCCTCATCTCGAGTTGATTTCAAGTACACAGTGCATTTTCATGTTGCTGCGGGGACCTCAGGGACCCTCGAAACTTGTGACAGTGTTCCTGGGGACTCTCTGGATTTCCATCAGGGAAGTCAAAGCTCCTTTTGTGTTGGATGGGGAACACAGACTTGCTCTGAACGCAGTGCAGGGGAATCGGGCCTCATCTCGAGTTGTTTTGGAGTACACAGAGCCTTTACATGTTGCTCTGTGTTCCTCTCGAGTTGTCAAAGGGATGTGAGGCCTCCTTTTAAGATGAGGCTGGGAACTAGGGTATTCTCTAGGGTCTCCACAGGGGATTCAGACATCCCTTCATCTTGTGAGATGAGAGATGAGCCTGCATTCAAGCCACTGCAGGGACACCTGGCCTTATTTTGAGTCAGGGCTTCTCAGTGTCCATGTCACTTGAGGCAGCAAACTCAGGGTCCCTCTCACATACCTATAGCTGAGAGAAGCCTCCTCTTTAGGTGTTGTTTAAAGCTGGCATTCCTCTTGAGTCAAAGCCAGGGAATCAGCGCTCATCTCGAGATGATTTGAGGTACACAGAGATGTTTTCTAGTTGCTGTGCTGAACGTGGTGTTTCTCTATACTTAGGACGGTGTTCTCGGGTAAACTCTGGAGTTGCCTAAAGGAAGACAAGCCACTTGTCGTGTTTGATGGGGAATGCTGGATGGCTCTGGAGACCATGCAGGGGAATCAGGCCTCACCTCGTGTTGATTTGAAGTACACGGAGCGCTTTCGTGTTGCTGTGGGGAGCTCAGTGTCCCTCTATACCAGTGACAGTGTTCCTGGGGACTCTTTGGAGTTCCATCAAGGAAGTCAAGGCTCCTTTCGTGTTCATGGGGAACAGGGAATTGCTCTGCCTGCAGTGCAGGGGATTCAGGCCTCATCTCACGGCCAGGTGAAAGCCTCATGGTTTTTCTCGAGTTGCGGCAAGAACCTGGGTTATGTTTTCTAGTTACGACGAGGATGGACCTTCAAAACTTGTGTTGGATCAGCAACGTCAAGATTCCTCTCTAGTTGCGAGGGACACCTCGGAATTCTCCTCGAGGCTTGCATGGGCAATAGGGATGCCTCTCGAAGTGAGGCGAGAGACCCAGGGTTCCTGTCCAGTTGCCACAGGGATATCGTGATTCCTATCAATTTTGAAAAGGAGTCAGGCTTCGTCTCCTTTTGAAGCATTGAACTTCGAATGCCTCTCGAGTTTTCAAAGGGAAGTCAGGCCTCATGTCGAGATAAGGCAGGGAACTAGTGCTTTCTCTAGGGTCTCCACAAGGGATTCAGACATCCCTTCTTTATGTGAGATGAAAGATGAGCCTGCATTCAAGTCAATGCAGGGAAATCCGGCCTTATTTTGAATCAGGGTATCTCGATGTCCATTCCACTTGAAGCAGCAAAATCAGGTTCCCTTTCACATACATATAGCTGAGAGAAGCCTCCTCTTGAGTTGCTTGTGGAACGTTGGCATTCCTCTTGAGTCCAATCCAGGGAATCAGCTCTCATCTTGAGATGATTTGTGGTACACGGAGCTTTTGTCGAGTTGCTGTGCTGAACTTGGTGTTCCTCTAGATATGGGACGGTGCTCTCGGTTAATCTCTGGGGTTGCTAAAAGAAGTCAAGCTACTTGATCTGTTTGATGGGGAATGCACGATGGCTCTGGAGCCAATGGAGGGGAATCCGGCCTCATGTCAAGTTGATTTGTAGTACACGAAGCTCTTATGTGTTGCTGTGGTGGCCTCAGCACCTCTAGACTTGTGAGGTGCTGAAGTCCCCAGTCTTCTTGGGGACTATGTGGAATTTCATCTAGGAAGTCAAGGCTCCTTTAGTGTTTGATGGGGAACTCAGATGTGGTCTGCATGCAATGCAGGGGAATCACACCTCATCTCGAGTCGATTTGGGGTACACGATGCTCTTTTGTGTTGCTGCGGGGACCTCAGGGTCCCGCTAGACTTGTGATAGTGTTCTTGGGGACTTTCTGGAGGTCCATCAAGGAAGTCAAGGCTCCTTTTGTGTTTAATGAGGAACACAGACTTGCTCTGCACGCAGCATTGCAATCGGGCTTCATCTCGCAGCGATGGGGAAGTCTCATGGTTTTTCTTGAGTTTCAGCGGGAATCTGGGGTATGTTCTCGTATTACGGCGGGGATGGCCTTTCAAAACTCATGTTGGTTCAGCGACTTCAGGACTCATGTCTAATTGCCAGGGATACCTCGGGATTCTCCTTGAAGCTTGGCAGGGCAATAGGGACGCCTCTCGAGGTGAGACAGGAGACCCAGACTTCCTTCGCAGTTGCCAGAGGGATATTGGGATCCCTATCAATTTTCAAGGTGAGTCAGGCGTCGTCTCCTTTTGACGCCTTGAACTCTGCACTCCTCTCGAGTTGTCAAAGGGATGTGTGGCCTCCTGTCGAGATGAGTCGGGGAACAAGGGCTTTCTTTAGGGTCTCCACGGGGGATTCAGATATCCCTTCATCTTGTGAGATGAAAGACGACCCTGCATTCACGTCACTGTAGGGAAATCCGGCCTTTTTTCGAGTCTGGGAATCTCATTGTACATTCCACTTGAGGCAGCAAGCTCAGGGTCCCACTATGATACTTATAGCTGAGAGAAGCCTCCTCTTGAGGTGCTTGTGGAAAGTTGGAATTCCCTTTGAGTCGAGTTCAGCGAATCAGCTCTCATCTTGAGATGATTTGGGGTACATGGAGCTTTTCTCGAGTTGCTCTGCAGAACTTGGTGTTCCTCTGGACTTGGAATGATGTTCTCATGGAATCTCTGGAGTTGCGTAAAGGAGGTCAAGCCACATGTTCTATTTGATGGGGAACGTGTGATGGCTCTGGACCCAATTCAGGTGAATTGGGCCTCATCTCGAGTTGATTTGGGGTACACGAGCTCTTTCATGTTGCTGCGGAGTCCGCAGGGTCCCTCTAGCTTTGTAACAGTGTTCTTGGGGACTCTCTGGAGTTCCATCAAGGAAGTCAAAACTCTTTTCAAGTATGATGGGGAACACACACATGCTCTGCATGCAATGCAGGGGAATCAGACCTCATCTCACGGCGAGGGGGATGTCTCATGGTTTTTCTCGAGTTGCGGTGGGAACCTGGGGTATGTTCTTGAGTTGCGGTGGGGATGGACCTTCAAAACTTGTGTTGGGTCAGCGACGTCAGGACACCTGTCTAGTTGCGAGGGACACCTCGGGATTCTCCTCGGGGCTTGGGAGGGCAATAGGGAAGTCTCTCGAGGTAAAGTGGAGACCCAGGGTCCCTTTCCAGTTGCCACAGAGATATTGAGATTCCTATCAATTTTCAAGAGGAGGCAGGCATCATCTACTTTTGAGGCATTGAACTCCACGTGCCTCTCAAAGTTTCAAAGGGATGTGAGGCCTCCTGTCGAGATGAGGCAGGGAACTTGGGCTTTCTCTAGGGTATCCACAGGGGATTTAGACATCCCTTCTTCTTGTGAGATGATAGACGAGACTGCATTCAAGTCACTGCAGGGAAATCTGGCCTTATTTCGAGTAAGGGCATTTCGGTGTCCATTCCACACGAGGCAGCAAACTCAGGATCCCTCTCACATACCTATAGCTCAGAGTAGCCTCCTCTTGAGGTGCTTGTGGAAAGTTTCCATTCCTCCTGTGTCATAACTCTCATCTCGAAATGTTTTGGGGTACACGGAGCTTTTGTCGAGTTGCTGTGCTGAACTTGGTGTTCCTCTAGATATGGGACGGTGCTCTCGGTGAATCTCTGGGGTTGCCTAAAGGAAGTCAGGCTATTTGCCCTCTTTAATGGGGAATGAGGGATGTCTCTGGAGTCAATGCAGGGGAATTGGGTCTCATCTAGAGTTGATTTGAGTTAAACGAGTTCTTTCGTGCTGCTGCTGTCACTTCAGGGTCCCTGCATAACTGTGACAGTGTTCTTGGGGACTATGTGGAGTTTCATCTAGGAAGTCAAGGCTCTTTTCGTGTTTGATGGGGAACATGGACTTGCTCTGCATGCAGTGCAGGGGAATCAGGCCTCATCTCGAGTTGATTTGGAGTACATGGAGCGCTTTCATGTTGTTTCCGGGACCTCAGGGTCCCTCTAGACTTGTGAAAGTGTTCCTGGGGACCCTCTGGAGTGCCATCAAGGAAGTCAAGGCTCCTTTCCTGTTTGATGGGGAACACGGACTTGCTCTGCATGCAGTGCAGGGGAATCGGGCCTCATCTCGTGGCGAGGGGAAAGTGTCATTGTTTTTCTCGAGTTGCGGTGGGAACCTGGATTATGTTCTCGTGTTATGACGAGGATGGCCCTTCAAAACTCGGGTTGGATCAGTGATGTCAGGACTCCTGTCTAGTTGCGAGGGACACCTCGGGATTCTCCTCGGGGCTTGGGAGGGCAATAGGGACGCCTCTCAAGGTGAGAGGGGAAACCCAGGTTCCATTTGCAGTGGCCACAGGAATTTTGGGATTCCTATCATTTTTCAAGAAGAGTCAGCCATCGTCTTCTTTTGAAGCATTTAACTCCGTGTGCCTCTCGAGTTTTCACAGGGATGTGAGGTCTCATGTTGGGATGAGGCCAGGAACTAGGGCTTTCTCTAGGGTCACCACAGGGGATTCAGACATCCCTTCATCTCGTGAGATGAAAGACGAGCCTGCATTCAAGTCACTGCAGGGAAATCCAGCCTTATTTCGAGTCAGGACATCTCGGTGTCCATTTCACTTGAGGCCACAAACTCAGGGCCCATCTCACATACATATAACTGAGAGAAGCCTCCTCTTGAGGTACTTGTGGACAGTTCGCATTCCTCTTGAGTAGAATCCAGGGAAGCAGCTCTCAACTCGAGATGATTTGGGGGTACAGGGAGCTTTTCTCGAGTTGCAGTGCTGAACTTTGTGTTCCTTTAGATATTGGACGGTACTCTTGGTGAATCTCTGGAGTTGCCTAAAGGAAGTCAAGCCACTTGTCATGTTTGATGGGGAATGCGAGATGGCTCTGGAGCCAATGCAGGGCAATCACGCCTCATCTCGAGTTGATTTCATTTACACGAATTCTTTGTGTTCCTTTAGATATTGGACGGTACTCTTGGTGAATCTCTGGAGTTGCCTAAAGGAAGTCAAGCCACTTGTCATGTTTGATGGGGAATGCGAGATGGCTCTGGAGCCAATGCAGGGCAATCACGCCTCATCTCGAGTTGATTTCATTTACACGAATTCTTTTGTTTTGCTGCGGTGACCTCAGGGTCCCTCTCGACCTCTGGCAGTGTTCTTGGGGACTATGTGGAGTTTCATCTAGGAAGTGAAGCCTCCTTTCATGTTTGATGGGGAACACGGATTTGCTCTGCACTCAGTGCAGGGGAATCGGGCCTCACCTCGCGGCCAGGGGGAAGTCTCATGGTTTATGTTGAGTTGCGGCTGGGACCTAGGGTATGTTCTTGGGTTACGGCGAGGATGGCCCTTCAAAACCCGTTTTGGTTGAGCGGCGACAGGACTCCTGTCTAGTTTTGAAGGACACCTCGGGATTCTCCTCGAGGCTTGGCAGGGCAATAGGGATGCCTCTCGAGGTGAGGTGTTGACCCAGCTTCCCTTTGCAGTTGCCACAGGGATATTGCTATTCCTATCAATTTTCAAGAGGTGTTAGGCATCGTCTCCTTTTGAAGCATTGAACTCCGTGTTCCTCTCGAGTTGTCAAAGGGATGTAAGGCCTCCTGTCGAGATGAGGTGGGGAACTAGGGCTTTCTTTAGGGTCTCCACAGGGGATTCAGACATCTCTTCATCTTGTGAGATGAAAGACGAGCCTGCATTCAAGTCACTGCAGGGAAATCCAGCCTTATTTCGAGTCAGGGCATCTCGGTGTCCATTCCACTTGAGGCAGCAAACTCAGGGTCCCTCTCACATACCTAGAGCTGAGAAAAGCCTCCGCTTGAGCTGCTTGTGGAAAGTTGGCATTCCTCTTGAGTCGAAGCCAGGGAATCAGCTCTCATCTCGAATGTTTTGGGGTACACGGAGCTTTTCTCGAGTTGCTGTGCTGAACTTGGTGTTCCTCTAGACTTGGGACGGTGCTCTCGGGGAATCTCTGGAGTTGCCTAAGGGAAGTCAAGCCACTTGTCTAGTTTGATGAGGAAAGCGGGATTGCTCTGGAGCCAGTGCAGGGGAATCGGGTCTCATCTCGAGTTGATCTGGGTACTCGGAGCACTTTCGTGTTGCTGCGGGGACCTCAGTGTCCCTCTACACTTGCGACAGTGTTCTTGGGGAATCTCTGGAGTTCCATCACGGAAGTCAAGGCTCATATCCTGTTTTATGGGGAACACGGAATTGCTTTACATGCGATGCAGTGGAATTGGGCCTCATCTCACGGCGAGGGTGAATTCTCCTGGGTTTTCTTGAGTTGTGGTGGGGACCTGGGGTATCTTCTCGAGTTACGGCGGGAATGACCCTTCAAAACTCATGTTGTTCAGTGACATCAGGACTCCTGCCTAGATGTTAGGGACACCTCGGTATTCTCATCGAGGCTTGATAGGGCAATAGGGACCCCTCTCAAGGTGAGGCGAGAGACCCAGGGTTCCTGTCCAGTTGCCACAGGGATATTGGGATTCCTATCAATTTTCAAGAGGAGTCAGGAATCGTCTCCTTTTGAGGCATTGACCTCCGCGTGACTCTCGAGTTTTGAAAGGAGTGTGAGGCCTCCTGTTGAGATGATACGTGGAACTAGGGCTTTCTCTAGGGTCTCCACAGGGGATTCAGACATCCCTTCATCTCGTGAGATGAAAGACGAGCTTGCATTCAGGTCACTGCAGGGAAATCCGGCCTTATCTCGAGTCACGGCATCTCGGTGTCCATTCCACTTGAGGCAGCAAACTCAGGGTCCCTCTCACATACCTATAGCTGAGAGAAGCCTCCTCTTGAGGTGCTTGTGGAAAGTTGGCATTCCTCTTGAGTCAAAGCCAGAGAATCAGCTCTCATCTCGAGATGATTTGCTGTACATGGAGCTTCTCTCTAGTTGCTGTGCTGAACTCGTGTTCCTCTAGACTTGGGATGGTGTTCTCGCGGAATCTCTGGAGTTGCCTAAAGGAAGGCAAGCCACTTGCTGTGTTTGCAGGGGAACGCCTGCTAGCTCTGGAGCCATTGCAGGGGAATCAGGCCTCATCTCGAGTTGATTTGTGGTACATGGAGCTCTTTTGTGTGATTGTGGTGACCTCAGGTCCCTCTAGACTTGTGACAGTGTTCTTGGGGCCTCTCTGGAGTTCCATCAAGGAAGTCAAGGCTCCTTTCTTGTTTGATGGGGAACACGGAATTGGTCTTCACGCAATGCTGGGGAATTGGAGTTCATCTCGTAGCGAGGGGGAAGCCTCATGGTTTTTCTCGAGTTGCAGCGGGCACCTGAGGTATATTCTCCAGTTGATTTTTGGCTGCACCAGACCACTGAGGAAGTTACCTTTTGACTATCCTTGATGACTGTTGTTAAATCCATCAAATTCTTTACATTTAATAGTGGAAACAAATGTGGTTAATGTAAGTTTGAAGTCAAGAATGCCAAATTAATTTGCCTCTCTATCCCTGTGTTCCCCTTCACAGCTAAAATTTTCACCAGAGCACTGGAGAATTCTTTGCTAAATATATATTCCACAAAATGTTATTCTTATGAAATTTTAAAATCTTTAATCAATAACTTTGGTAAATGGTGGACTAAATTAAAAAAAATAAAATATTCGCCTATGCAGCATTTCCTATGTTTATTTTATCATGCAAGTCTTCTTTCTCTTCTCTTTCTCTCTCTCTCTTTTTTTTTTTTTTTTTGCAGGTCTTCTATCTTCAAATGAGCATCTTGGGGTTTAGTGTTCCCCCAAACACCCTATAAAGAGCTACCCTAAGCCAACTTTTCAAGCACAGTTATAAGGTTCTTTTTGGTAGATTCATGTAGCATTTATTAATTAGAGTGGATGAAGACTAACGATGCCTTCTTAACCTTGCCACCATGTTATAAGGAAAGCAAGTCTGGCACATAACTATGAAACATTTACTAAACAGAAATTCATTATTAATAAAACATGCATGCATGCTAAGTTGCTTCAGTTGTGTCCGACTCTTTGCGACTACGGACTGTAGCCCACCAGGTTCATCTGTTTATAGGATTCTCCAGGCAAGAATACTGGAGTGGGTTGCCACACCCTCCTCGATCTTCCTGACCCAGAAATTCAATCAGCACCTCTTACATCACCTGCATTGGCAGGTGGGTTCTTTACCACTAGTGCCACCTGGCAAGCCCACAATAATAAAACATAAGGTAAATCTCAATAAAATTCAGATCTCTGCTCTTTTAAATGCACTGATCACAGCCTGCATGAAAGATTCACTCAAGGCAGAACAATACAGGCAGATTTAGGTTCAACTTTTGGACTCAACATCTTTTAGAGATCAAGCCTCAAGTACCATCCCTAAGGTTACTGGCTACACAGTTTGCTAGATTTTATTTCCTGCTCAAAGAATAGAAGGGGTTGTCTTAAAATATTTCTGCCACATCAAAAGGCTTGAATAACACTTGTTTCACCAATGACAGTAAAATGAATTAGCACAATTTTATGTCACCTTTTCTATACTGAATATTCTTAAAATCATTTCAGACATTGTTATACACACATTGGGACATGTTTTATAACATCAGTTACCCTAATTTGCATCTTAGAGCAATGTGGTTGTGGTGTGAAATTATGAAAGGGGAGAAGGGAAAGAGCTACCTCATCGAACCATGTTGCCAAATGTGTTCTGTGAACCAACTGCATTAGAATCACCTGTAGTTCTTTCAAAATGAAGATTACTCCAAGTAATTACATGCACACCCTATCTGAGAGTCACTGGCACCGAGAATCAGCCTAAATCTTCTGGAAATGGCTTCAAAATTTTGTATCTCCTGTACTTTTGCAGCCATTTTGTGCCAAAACAAAGGGAATATGATGACAGTAAAGATCGATAAAAATTTTAAAGGGTTACCTACTGGTAGCTAAACTTACATGATTCAAGAAGGTCCCACAGTTTTCCTTTTCTGGATGTCACCACCAGGAATAAGAGCCACAAGATTTAATAACTGATGTGGCAATGGGTACCAACCAACCAGAATTGATGCCTTCCAGCCTGCAGGATCAGTGAACTGGCACTTTGTTGTTCCTGTATGTTATCAGCCCACAAATAACCATCGACCTCCCTGGCTGGCATACAGACAACTGCCTATAAGTAGTGGTGGGGTGATTTTTTTTCCCTTTTTCTTTATAACTTTTATGTTGTGTTTTCTTTACTGGATTTGCTGTGTACTAACAATCGGTTGGTTGGATAGAGACAGTAGTGTCTTTGAGCCAACTCCTATTGACTTTGTAAAGTCAGTTGTTTGTATCTTTTCCAAACTCTACATTCAGTGATATCACACTGTTGCTTGAACTGGATCACTGTGGGAGTGTTTCTATCAAAGTGAATACTACCAATATGCTTCCCTCTCATAGCTGGTTGTTATACATTTTGCAGCACACCACTGGAGAGAGAGATTATTTTTTTTCACACCACTACTGTAATACATATAAATGTACTAGATATAACATTTATCATTTTAAACATTTTGAGTGTCCAGTTAAGTGGCATTAAGTGTGTTCACACTGTTGTACAACACCATCACCTCCATCTCCAGAATTATTTCATCCTTCCAAACTGAAACCTTGTACCCACTAGACCACAACTCCACAGCCCTGGATAACCACTGCTCTACTTTCTGTCTATGAATTTGTCTATTCCAGGCAGCTCAAAGAAGTGGAATCACACAGTAACTGTCTTCTCATGTCTGACTTCTCTCACGTAGTGTAATGATTTCAAGGAACACCCATGTTCTAGCATGTTTCAGAATTTCATTCCTTTTCAAGGCTGAATAATATTCCATTTTATGTATATACCATATTTTGCATATCTGTTCACATGTTGATAAATATTTAGACTATTTCTATGTAATTTTACTGAGGTGTAATTCACATATAACAAAATTATACATTTTAGGGCACACTGTTTGATGCACTTTGAAAGATGTATATATCCATGCAAACACAACAAAGATACAAAATAGTTCCACCACTCCCACCACGCTAGAAAGCTTCCCCCTCACCTCCTTTTAAAGACTTGGTTATTTGCCTGCACCGGGCCTTAGTCGCATTGTGGGGCTCCTCCTCACCTAGTATCCGCAGCGCGTGGCCTTAGCTGTGCTGCAGCACGCAGAACCTTGGTTCCCGGAACCCGTGTCCCATGCACTGCAAGGATAATTCTTAACCACTGGACACTTGGGAAAATCCTTCATCCTTTACCTCTGTCAACATGCCCCAAACTCCCTGTCTCAGGCAACTGCCATTGTGATTTCTATTAATACAGATTTATTCTGCTCGATGGAGAATTTTCAGTAAATAAAATTAGACAGTATCATACTTGATTCGGGCTCAGCTTTTTCACGCAGCATAATGTTTGCAAGACTCATCTGTACTGCTGTGTGTCTCAGTGATTCTTTCCTTTTTGTTGCTGGGCAGCATTCCACTGGCAAGGACTGTGAAGAATCTGAGATTTTATCCTGTTTGCAAGCTAAAAAGTTAGGCTGCCTCGGATTCATGCTTGTACCAGATCAAATATGATTTTTTTGCATGTAAGTTATGCCTCAATAAACTTATACAGGTAAAAACAACCTAAATGTCCACACATAGTAAATCTTGAGTCATAGCTGAGGAACCCTAAGCTTAGAAAACCTCAATCTTTAATAAGAGACTTCAAGAAAATCTGCCCAACCTTTGTTCCTGGAAGGAGACATTATCTTCATCATACTGGACTCCAAAAAATTTGCCTTCTGCTCCAGATGGAGAAATTATATTTTCCAAGGGTATCTACTGTGCAAGTGTTTTTTTTTTTTTTTTAAAGAAGATTGTCTGGAGCAAAACTGTCAGCACCTCTATTCATAAGACATGTGGAAACACAAGGGACCCTTGGGAATCATGTCCCAGTGTCTGGTGTGTGAATGAAGTGAAGTGAAACTTACTCAGTCATATCTGACCCTTTGTCACCTCATGTGTATACAGCCTGTGGAATTCTTCAGGCCAGAATGCTGGAGTGAGTAGCCTTCCCCTTCTCGAGGGAATCTTCCCAACCCAGGGATCAGATGGAACCCAGGTCTCCCACTTTGCAGGTGGATACATTTGTTTGTGAAAATAATGTTTGTCAAACATTTGTGTGAGAATACATTTGTTTATTCACTCTCCTGTTGATAAATATTTGTTTATTCATCTCCTATTGATGAATGTGATTCACTCTCCTATTGATGAACATGGAGATTGTTTGCACTTTGGGCTATTATGAATAAAGTTGATATGAACATTCTTAGACACATGTTTTGGATCTCTATGTTTTAATTTCTCTAGGGTAAATACCTAGGACTGTAATTGCTAGGCCATATGATAAGTCTATGTTTAACATTATTAAAGCATTGCCTGGTTTCAAAAATAGTCATAATTTTTTTACTTCTGCCATTAGTGTATGAGAGTTCCAGGCGCTCCCCCTCTTTGCCAGTAAATATCAACATTTTATCGAGTCTACTTTATTATTATTATTTTCTCTGTCTTTCTCTATATATCTCATCCCCACTCTTTCAGAGAAAGTTGCAGATATGACACCACTTTACCCCTAATGTTTTGAAGTGTGTTTCTTAAAAAAACTTTTATATGACCACAGTACTATTATTAAAGTCAGGAAATTAATATTGATACAATACTGTTATCTAACTTAGAGATTTTATTCAAAATTCACCAACTTTGCCCATAAGGGCCTATTTTGCAAAAGAAAATCTGATATTATGTGTCATTTAATTATAATAGCCTTTTGATTCTTAACAGAGTGATTTGTATTAGTTTTTACATTAGAAGCAAATGGCCCTGTGATCTTAATCTCTTTTTAGGCATTATGATCTCCATTTTTATCTTTATTTTTATTTATTTATTTAATCTTTATTTTTAATAAGTTAACTAATTAATTACATAAAGCAATACATTCACATGGCTCAAAATTTTAAAAGCACGAAGTATTCAAAGGGAAAAATCTTTTTTCTACTCTACTCTCAGGTTCCCAATTTGGAGACTCCCCAAAAAGAAATTTGTAATCGACCCCTAATTGACTATGTATACTTTTTTTTTTACACAAATCTGCTGACTATTGTTTGCCAAACACTTGAGATGGAGGAATTCATTTTCTTTTAAAGCAATGAGGTAATCTGGCAATGATGAGAAAAAGGATTGCTGTAAAGCTACTTCCTCTTTCAAATTAAATTGATCTTAGTCAGATTAAGAAGCTACTTACTACTACCTGTCTCCTTACTCCTCTATCTCCCCCCGCAGGGGACTGTGTCACCAGGACCTAATGCTGAAGCTTGTCACAGGTGAGGGACTTTGTGCAGAGGAAAGAAATAAAAAACTTGATCCACCCAGATGGCTCAAGAAATCCAGATCATCTCTGCCTTTCTCCTCTTGTTCTTATGTTACTTGGGAGAAAGATTCTAGAGGACAGAACTACACAAGGACCGTGTCTAATTTCTGGAGGAAGACCTTCTTTAAGACTCTGGGCTAGGACCCTCTCGGGTCAGTGACAGTGATTCAGGCAAGATTTGCCTTATATTCTGAGAATGGTAACGTGGAAATGGTAAAATAGTCAAGTGTCACAGGCACTGGCAGTGAAGACCCAGGTGTGCAGATGAGTCTTGTCACTTGCCCCTGGGTATGGCTGTTATATTTTCCAAATACAACATATAACCTGAAAGAAACTTTCCCAAATAAGTGAATTTATTTATATTAAAATCTCCAGTAGGATAACCATAATATATAGCTATTTGCAGGTTGTTAATTCATTATTGGAAATCTTCTTACTCTCTTATGACCTACTTGCATTAAAAAAAAAAATGGCTCTACTAGTTTTTTCTTTTTTTCTTTTTTTAAAGATTATAGTGTAGAAAATTTCACACACAAAAAATAGAACACAAATCTCCATATTCTCTTATCCTCCAGCTCCAAGTTTTCAGCTCAAGGACAAGCTTTTTCTATTTCTGCTCGACCCACCTCACCCCCCAACCCTTCATACAGATGGTTGAAGCAAATCCTAAACCAAAGCAAAGCAAATCATCTTATACCATCATTTCATCCATAAATGTTTCAGCATGTTTTCTTAAAAGGCAGTGAGTCTTTTAAAAAAATAATTTAAATTCCTTTATCATTATCCACGATTCCTTAATATTATCAAAGATCTAGTGTTCATATTTCCTTGATTGCCATAATATATAATTGAGCTTCTTTGTTTAAATCAGGGTTCTTGGCTGATGTATCACTTAAGATTCTCTGATCTTTATCTTCCTACTCAGTCTCTCTTTTGAGGAGGGTATTTATATTGAAATATAGTTGATTTACTCCCCTGGTGGTTCAGCAGTAAAGAATCCGCCTACAATGCAGGAGACACGGGAGGCTTGGGTTCAATCCCTGGGTCGGGAAGATCCCCTGGAGGAGGGCAGGGCAACCCACTCCAGTATTCTTGCCTGGAGAGTCCCATGGAAAGAAGAGCTGGTGTTCTGTAGTCCATAGGGTGGCAAAGAGTCAGACGCGATGGAAGAGACTGAGTATGCATGAGCACATAGCCGATTTATAATGTTACATTTGTTTCAGTTATACAATACAGTGAATCAGTATTTTTACAGATTATACTCCATTTTATTATGAAATAATGACTATTTTTTCTGTGCTGTACAATACATCCTTGGGGTTTATTTACTTCATACATAGTAGTTTTTTAATTTCAATTTTTTAAATTCTGAAAGTATGATAACACATTTACAGGAGACTTGGAAAATACACTGTATATTACAATTATTTTTTAAGGAGATAAATTAAGATTTTTAGTTGGAGTTTTAGTATCAAACTCTCAAAAATTAATAGAATGAATATGTAGAGAAATAGAATGATATACTAGACCTGAAAAACACTATGAACCAATTCAATATAATTAAGATTTATACAATTTTTACACAACAGTAGGACACAAATTCTATTCAAGTTCCCATAGACTGTAAATTGGGAGACTCTGGAACTTATTCAAGGACATAAAACAACGTGCAAAAATTTCATGGTCTTAAAGGTATTGAAATCACACAGGGTCTGTTCTCTTATCACAGTGGAATTACGTTAGAAACCAACATAAAAAGATATTTGAAAATAACCCACATCTTTTCAAGTGCAATGTGACACTTACTAAGAGAGTTACTCAGTCTCTCTCTATTTTCTTGATAAAGGATATAAATCGGAAAATATTTCTTAAAGTTAACCTTTACTGTAGGTAAGCTGCAGTTGCAGGTATGGTGCAAATTCAAACTGAAATAGTATTTAAAAGCATCCATTGGCAGAGTTCTCTAATTTACCACGGCAGATTTGAACTATAATAACTGAATAAGGTAAATCTATTACTTTGCAGACAAAGTATAAATATGTATGTTACACCAGATTACATTAAAATGTCTGTTAGTTTATTTTTCATTACCATTCCTGCTGTCAGTTCCACTTTCTCATTCACCTTAGTTATAGCTTAGTACTTAAAGTATTGAGTGGTCAAAGTTCAAACTTTAGGAGGAATGAAATGGCATTTCTTGGTCTTAAATTCTAATTATGCACCACAGGCTGAATTGTAGCTCTCTTCTCTCAAAATGTGTAGGTTTTCTGTTGATAAATTGGCATCTGTATTAGGGTGCAACCTTAGGGTAACTGACTGCTTACTTTTTAAGTTTTGTTAAACGCATATAGTGTGTTTGTATTTGCTGCATAATTGAGAAGTTTCATTTTTGCCCAAGTATTTTTTATTTTAAAGCTTTTTAGGAATTTGAAATCTTTCATCTTTGGAAAGAAATCTCAAGTTAATATTAAATCTTATTTTCAGTGGTTGAGTACTCAGATCCTGACTGAGGTGGTTTATTTGTAATACACTCTTTGTATCCTTAGGATCCTTAATTTAAAGTATACTGTATTTAATATTTTAAAAACACACAGTGTTTTAAAATACAATGTAATGTTAACTTTTTAATTAACTTCAGTTTTTGGAGTCCTGTATTATTAACTTTAGGTCAGTAGTATAATTTTATACACTATAGAGATTTTGTTGTGTCCTAGCTTTGTATTTTAATGCTTGCTGCGTTCAGTGTAAATGTTTCCTTATTGTTTTGTTTTTACCATGAAGATCAGAATTTGTGAGAAAGAGTTAGATGCAAAGGTTAATTGAGCACCTATAAATTTGGCTGTTTAATTAAAATTCAGTTCCTCAGTAAACAGTAGTCACATTTTAGATGCTTAGTAGCTTCAGGTGGCAGTGGCTACTGTATTGGACAGCACAAATACAAGAACAAAATGGCTCTGTCACTGCAGAAATGTCTTTTGAATAGTGCTGCTTTGCAGTGAGTTAGGTTCTGTCTAGACTCTGGGAATACAGAGATAAACATGACTGACAAGGCAAACACTTAGCTCCTGGTGGGGTTGAGAGATGGCAAACAAATAGCTGATGTCCATCATGTCATCATTAGGAAGAAAGATGAAAGTGGGTAAGAGAGAAGATGTAATGAAACAGTGTGCGGGGAGGTACCTGTTAACTAGGTGGTCAGGAAATGCCTTCTTAATATTTGCATGTCAGTGAATGAAGAGAAGGAGCAAGTCTTGTGAAGACCTGTAGGAAGACCCTTCTAGGCACAGGGAACAGCAAGTGCAAAACCCTGAAGTGAGAACAGATTGGACATACTTGAGGAATGGCAGCAAGGCATGTGCAAGTGAGGTCCTGGGAGAATGGTGGGTGATGAGGGGGGACATGACGGACAGTAGCCACATCATGTGGTACCTTGTGGTCTGTGGTAAAGACTTAGAATTTTAACCTGAGTGTGGTGAAAAGACATTGGAGGGTTTTGAGCAGAGGAGTGGCATGATCTAAATTATGTTTATTTAACTTTAATATGCCAGATTTACAAATAAAACAGTTAAAAACCCCCATGCCCTCATTCTCCAACTCTAGCAAAATGGGCCCAACTGAGATCATTGATCCCATGGATGACCTGTCCTTCCTTTATATATATTATCTCCTTTATCCTTCCCTGTAATATTGTGAAGTAGGATTTGTGTTTTAAAAGATCACCCTGGCTGCCGTGTAGAGAGTTAAGTTTAGGGGGGCAAGAGGAAAAGCATGAGGGCCTTTGGGAGCCTGAGACAGCAGTCTTAAGTGAGAGGTGATGGTGGCTTGGAGTCGAACGGCAGGTGGTGGTTGAAGTGATGAGAAGCAGCCAGATTCTGGTGAAACCAGCAGGAATGCTGGTGTATGTAGTTAAGGAAAGAGGAGCAGGGGTGATGCCTGTACTGTGGTCCAGATGATGATGTGACTGCCCATAGGAGAGTTCAGTTTATTCATGTTAAGTTTAAGATACCTAGTAGAAGTCCAGAGGTTGTCAAGGACACATTTTTAGGTTAAGAAAAAGAGGAAAACCCAGTGAAGGTAACTAAGGAGATATGCTGCAATAGCTAGCTGTTGATTTATGGTCTGAGTTTGGCCTCCAGGTTTGCTAGAGCTGGAGCTAGCTATTGTAGTGTCTCGTGTCCCATATCCCAAGCAACCCCTCAGCCACTGGCAGACTGGAATGATTGGTCCTCTGGATAGTAGGGAATCAGTGTTTCAGGTAGGAGAACATGATACATTGAAGAATACTGCTGAAGAATTTAGACAAACACATTGATTTGTGAAGGTATTAAATGCCTTTAATGAGCAATAGAATTTCTAGAGAATATAGTTACTCTTAAATGGAACACTAAGTAGAAGATTTTCTTGTATACTTTATAAATATTGCATTAGTAGTTCAAAATCAGAATTTTATTAAATTTTACTTTCTCCCTTTTTTTTCTCATTTTAAGTAGATGAAATGCATGTAAAAATGAAAGCACCAAAAAGAACTGTGGGTGAAAGTTGGATGGCCTAACAGTTTATTCAGATTTTAAGATTTATTTACATATTATATCATTAGCAAAAGGTGTGTTATAAGGGTAAATTTGTAAGTGAATATTGACAAGTTGTTAAGTTTCTGCTTAAAGTCTTATTTGCTATTTTAAGTTATTGTTTCTTACAGATTTTCTAATCTGTGCTTATTTTACTAGGAGTCATGGCTTTGAAAGAATTACCTTACTGATTTCAAACACCATTTTAGGAGTAATTTTCCATATGCCTTAAAAGAAATAACCAAGCAAAAAAAGGAAAGGGACAAATAAAAGATATTGCCATTCTCATCCACTGTTTAACCTGACATTTTCAGAAAACAGTCTCACACTGAACTTTGTACACTGCAAGTAGTTGTTATCTAGACTGTGAAGTAAAGATAAAAGCTGTAGTATCTGATCTTAAACAAGTCACTTTAAGCCCTGGACTTCCAATTTTACTTAGTTTTTATTTTTATTTTTAATCTGTGAAGTGAATGTTTTGTGCTAAATGAGTGTCAGTTATCAAATTGTATAGATAAGAATTTAATAAAAATTTGCTTAGAGTGGATAGTTTGTTTGTGAGAGGCACTGTGTAATTACTGAATCTTTGAGAGCATAACATCACTAGTTTCTGCTCTCATTTATATACACAAGGAAGCGTAATGTAACTGTTATCAGTATCCTGATGGAAGAGGGATAATTGAAGAAAAGCAGTTCTCTTTTTTAAAATAAGTGAAAAGAACAAATTATGGATGAAGTTTCACTGGAAAAGTGTAAGCCTGGAAGTTATCTGAAATGTTTACCTGAAGTAAGAGCAGATAAACGTAAAAACAAATTACCAAATAAAACTTGACAAGCAGATACAGATACTCAAGGTGCAATTCCCCAAATGAGCAAACGCTTGAACAGATTTTAAAGTCTTTGTCAGAAGGTTCTTAAACTTATCAAAAGGAAGAAACTACTTGGAGAATCAGTGAGGCTCTTTGGGCAGAGTTCAGAGGATATGCTCAGAAGTGATAAGTATGTTGTAGGCAGAGAAACTTCATTCACTGAAGTTTTTTGGTCTCTCACTGTAAGTAAAGTATTATGACAGATAATTAGATGCCCTAAGGTATATTCTTTGATCTCTTAAGTGATTCATAAATTGCAAAAATCAATACAAAATCTTAAAATTGATAAAAATGTGTGTCAGACTCTAGTCATGAGATGGAAATCATACCAGTGATTTTCACAGAGAATTTAATACAACCGGTTGTTAACTAGGCATTTCCACTTAATAGTGGAAAGACAAAAGGGAACAGCAAGGTCTTGTCGGAAGCCACCACTGCCTCCTGACCGGAGAGCAAAGAGAAGAGGGCAAGTGGCTGGAAAGAAAGGCTGCAGCCCAAACTCAGGCCTCGAGGAAGGGGTTTGCACTCAGCTGGGACTAATGTCTTTGGGATCAGGAGAGGGGCCCAGTGGGGTAAGGGTACAGGGCTCAGCGAAGAGGGTTCTGCTGGCTGGCGCTGGTGTTCTAGGGGCACGGTGATACTGGTTCTGTGTCAGGAAGATACAGACTGGAACCAACTCTGGCTGCTAGAATGAACTGCTGCTGGCCTGAAGAGTGGTTGGGTTGCACTGGTGGCAAAAGGAAGCAAAAAATAGGACTAGGAAGCAAACAGAAAGTGCCGCATTTTCCTCCTCCAGCTTTCTGGTCTCAAGTACCCCTTGACTTCCAGGTGGCTCAGTGGTGGAGAGCCCTCCTGCCAGTGCAGGGACAGATTTCAATCCCTGGGTTGGCAAGATCTGCTGGAGAAGGAAATGACTACCCATTCCAGTATTCTTGCCTAGAATATCCCATGGAAAGAGGAGCCTGGCGGGCTGTAGTCCACGGGGTTGCTGAAGAGTCTGACACAGCTTAGTGACTAAACAAAAACAAGCACTTTATTGGCAGAGCCTAACAAGAAGCAAACTGTAAAGGAGAAAATATGACTCACCCCCAGGATCACAAAGTAAGAGCGTGGAAGGGTAGTTTTAAGGCTGAGAAACAAAAGCTCAATAACTTGCAGGAAGAAAAATGAATCTACATCTTTCACACAAGGCATATTTAAGTGTCATTAGAACTTTATAGTCAAGAAATGCTATAGGAATTAATAGGAGAAGACAGATCCTTGTTAGGATAAACAGACAAGGCAGTGTTGGAGAGTAGTGTTTTAATGTGAATGTGATTTTAGCAGGCAGAAGTGAAGTGAGGGATGATTGCAGTAATGGAAGGAGATATTATAGGGTATGAGAAAGCTATAAAATTGCATAATGGAGGACATGGGACAGACCTGGATCAAATTGGTTTCTACTGATGACTAACTTTAATGCTGAAAGTCATTTTTTGTCTCTGACTCTCATTTCTCTTTCATCCTTGATCCTTTAGGCATTGAAGACTATTATTGGTTGGATCAAAACCATGTTTTAGGACCATTAATTTAGAGTTTCTGGAGTTGGAGGTGACAGAGAATCAAATATGGAGATACTTTCTTGAGCAAGTAAGTTGTTACTTGCTCCAGATACAGTTTTCTTATTAACACAGAAGTTTTTAATCAGGTCCATGGATAAGGTTGAGAATATCCTTCAATGCGTGAATATAATGACATGTGATTTTTATGTTGTCAAGGAAGAGGTTTCAGGTGTAATTTTCATCAAAATGAGATTAAATAAAAGGATGTTTGGAATTTGGTAGACCATTAAATGTAAGTAAACTACTCAAGAGCATATGGGTGAACTGTCATTATTCACTTTATTGGGCACTTAATATGTTGAAGGCACTTAGGAAAAAGAATGTAGGGTAATAAAAGTATATCAGTATAGTAGGGAGCTGGTCCTGCTCTTTCATGGGGGGCATAGGTCCTAGGGAGGGCTGCCTGCCTAGGTAGTGATTTGTGCTAAGATATAGAAGGTGAAAAAGGAGTTAACGATGAAGACACTGAGGTGGTGAAATTGTGGCATTTTTAACAAAAGTGGGTTGACAGTATTACCATAAATTTCCCTAGTGATTTGTTTTGAGGGTCCGCAGGCTGCTCTTGAACTTCCATAAGGAAGCGTGTTGAATACTTCTCAGATAGCCTTTGGAGGCTATCTATTAAATTCACAGATTCAAGTTAGAGGAGCCAATGTGGCCTAAGCTGGTGGTCTTCAATTTTGACCTGATGTCTAGATTTTTTTTAATCTTGGGTTGAACTGTGGAGTTACAAAAGATATTATTTTCATTGTGGTAAGATGTCCATAGCATAAAAATTAGCATTTTAACCATTTTTAAAGTGTACTGATTGGTGGCATTAAGTACATTTCACATTTTTCATGTTACCAGTCTGAAACTCGGTACACATTAAATAACAGCTTCCTATGCTCTTCTCCCTCCAGGTACTGGGAACCGCTATTGCATTTTCCCCCTTTATTAATTTGACTGTTCTGGTACCATGTATCAGTAGAAACTGAAAACACTGTTTTATGTCTGGCTTAACTTCACTTAGCATGATATCTTTAAGGTTTATTCATGTTGTGGCACTACTAGCATTTCATTCCTTTTTTTTTTTTTTTTTTAATGGAGTTCATTTTTTAGAGCAATTTTAGATTCGTATTAAAATTGAACAGAAAGTACGGAGTCCTCATACACTACTCCTACCCCCATGGATGCACAGCCTCCCTCACGTCAGCGTCCCACACCAGAGTTGTGTATCTGTTGTAAAATACAAACCTCAGTGATACATCATTTACACTGGAGTCCTTGGTTTATGTGAGGGGTCACTCTTCTTGTTGTACAGTCTGAGTTTTGTGTAAAGACATAGTGTCATACGTGGTATTTTCACTGATCCAGAAGCAAGTTGCCCTCCAAATACACATTCTGCATCTATGGATTCAGAAAGCCACAATCCATACACATGATACACCATCTGCAGTTGGTTGAATATGTGGAGGCAGAACGGTATGGAGGGTTAACAGTATTCTTCACCACTATGCATTCACAGTTTAAAAGAACATGCCAGTTTCACTTAAAATTGTTCTTAATTAAGTAAAAAATTACTAATCTTATTAAGTCACAATCCTTGAAAACACGTAATTTTAATATTCTGTGTGGTGAAATGGAAAGTGTGCCTGAAGTATTTTGGCTGCATGCCAAAGAATGATGGTTGTCTCGAGGAAATGCACTTGTCATTCTGTTTGTATTTTCTGCAATGGACATGATTTTAATTTAAATGACTAACTATGCTTATTCAGACTTGGGTATTTGTAGATATTTTCTCAGAAATGAAAAAAATAAGCCTATCAGTTTCAGGAAAATAGTGTCTGTGCTAGAGATAAAATTTGAACTTTCAAGCAAAAATTAATATTTTTGGAGAACTTGTATCCACCATCTGAGTTTTATCTGTATATTCTATTTTTTTGCTCTTCATTTTTTTCATCTCTCTTCATTAGGCTTATTTAGAAGCTGCTAGAGGATTTACACACACACACACAAATACATATATATATATAATATAAAATGAAGGAGAATATATGTATTCTCCTTTATTTCCAAGGACTGTTTTAACAGAGCACAGTGCTTGAGCTTGGCAGTTTTCTTGTTTGAGCGTACTGACCGTACTGACTGCAACGCTTTGCTCTGTTGGTTCCCACTGCTGTTAGGAAGTCAGCTATGAGTCTGAACTGTTGCTACTTTATAAAAGTTACTTCCCTCCCCACCCCCCCTACCTCCCCCATAAGACTTTGCTCCTTGTCTTTTATTTTCTGCTGTTTGACAATGATGTATCCAGGTGTGGTTTTCTTTTTTATTGATTTTCCTTGGAATTCAGTGAGCTTCTTAAATCTGAGATCTTGAGTGAAGTGTCTAAACACATCTGAAAAATTCTCATCTTTAAAATATTAATGCCATTTTTCTCCTTCCCTTTAAAGACTAATTGATTGTATATAAGACCCACTTACTGAATTTTTTGTTTCTCTTTGTCTCATTCAAACATACGTTTGTTGAATTTGTTTTATTTTTATTTTTCAGTTCTAGAGTTTCTGTCCAGTTATTCCAGCACTGTTTGCAGAAAAAGACTCTTGTTTCTCTTTTGGATTGCTTCGGCTCCTTTGTCTGAAATCATCAGTTGACTACTTGTAGGCCTGTCTTGGGGCTCTTCCACTGACCTATGTTTGTCTGTTCGTTCACCAGTTCTGTGCTGTCTTGATTACTGTAGTACAGTAAGCCTTGAAATTGAGTGGTGTGAGTCCTCCAACATTGTTCCACTTTGGTCTTGTGTTGGGTAGTCTAGTGTTTGCCTTTGTGTGTAAACTTCAAAAATCATTTTGTTGATAACTATAAAGTAACTGGCTGGGGTTTTGATTGGAATTGTGTTGAATCTATAGATCTAGTTGGGAAAAATTGTTGCGTTAACTACTGAGATGATGTATAACTGGGATTGTTTTATGTAAGAGCTCTTTTTACTTCCAGTTCACCGTTACTCTGGCAGGGAGCCCTTACAGGTTCAGCTTGAAGTAGGGATAATATACCAGAGTCCCCATGTTTGTCTGGCTCTGGAGTTTGACTTTTCCCTGTGAGGCCTCTGAAAGGTTAGTTCCGTTTTCCAGCCTTTTCGTTGGAATTGGGTATTTGGTTCCACAGCCCTTGGAACCTGAGTACTGTGATCTTGCTTTATTTTGGGGACCCAGCAATTGTTCATCACCTTGTTACCTCTTGAATGCTTTTGAGTTGTTAAAAACTATTTCATCCAGCTTTTAAAGTTATTTTCAGGACGGGAATCAGTTCTAATTTCCTCCTCTATCATTGCTGAAAATGAGTTTCCCCAGTTTCCTGTCTCCCTCATAGAATTGGTGGTCAGTGTATTTAGACTTTAAAATTTTGTGTAAATTCTTGGAGGAGCGGGATGAATTCTCCCAACTTTTGAATGTCTGTTGACACCTTCCAGACAGTAATAGGTAAGTAGATCTTCAAAAGCTCTACCTGTGGTGAATAAATGATGCAGTTGAGTTTTTGTGTGGTCTGGTTAGTATAAAATGTGCCTTGGTTTTGGGCACTGAACAGTTGGGCAAAGAACCTACCAGTAGTTTTGGGTTTGTAGTATAGATTGCTACTCATCTGTCCCAGTTTTCATTCATTCTCTCTCCGTGATAGAATTCCCAGTTTTTTGCTGGGCTGTGCTGTGCTTACTCACTCACTCAGCCAGGTCCCGACTCTCTGCGACACCATGACTGTAGGCCACCAGGCTCCTCTGTCTATGGGGATTCTCCAGGCAAGAATACTGGAGTGAGTTGCCATGCCCTTCTCCAGGGGATCTTCCCAACCCAGGGATGGAACCCAGGGCTCTCACAATGCGGCCATATTCTTTACCAACTGAGGCACCAGGGAAACCCAAGAATACTGAAGTGGGTGGCCTACCCCTTCTCCAGAGGATCTTTCCAACCCAGGAATCGAACTGGGGTCTCCAGCATTGCAGGCGGATTCTTTACCAGCTCAGCTAAAAGCTCACATACATGTATGCATTTAAGCAGACTTCAAATCCAGCTAATTTTTATTCTTGCTATACATCCCCCTTTCTCCTAGTCTGTACCAGCATTGTTTCTTGAGCTTGTCACGTCTTGCCTGTATTGCTCAAGTAGACATACAACTACTTCTTTGTTTAGAGTCTTGTAACTGATATTTTCTTTTTCATCAGCAGAAATGAAAGAACTTTTCAACTATGTTACTCCTGTGCTTGCAGAATTGATTTTAGTGTCCTTAGTTTTCAACTCTTTGTGATCTGGTCCCATTTGTCATTCCTAACCCTACATTTGATACCCTAATAACACCAAATATTAAAAATTTCCCTCCCCTTGTATTTGTGGTTCCTTACGACTGTGTCCTTTCTCATGCCTAATCCAGGGTTAACTTTCTTTTAAAATAAATGAGTTTCAGGTATTTTTTTAGTTTAATCAACTTTACATGTTTCTGAACATGAGAATAAATAGGCTCTGCTGTTGAATGCAGTGTAGCCTGAAATCTACACTGTGTTTATATAGTGTTTATATATCTAGTGGTTTTTATCCTAAGTTGCAAATTTTGTTTTTCTTAAGATAATCTGTTAGAAAAAGTGATTGTAATATGTGAGTCATAAAATTAAATTGTTTCAGAATTGGGCTTATCTAGACCAGTCTCCTGTTTCACATATATGGAAATTGTGGCCAGGAGAAATTAGTGATTCTGTCAAGTCAAAATTAGTTAGAAGCAGAATCAAGGTCTGTCGTGAGTTTCATCCTAATATAAATATCTGCTTAACGAAAATCTTCAAGTGTGTTGAAGTTTTCAAGTGTTCTTATCCCTGTAGTACATCTAGGATTACCACACCATGTTTCAAGGGCCTGTAGTTCTTGTGTGAATAGCAACTTGGGTAATGAACTGAGCAGTATGCATTCTTAATTTATGCCTTAACAACTCTGATTCTGTAATGAATGGTTTGCTTACAGTCGCTTTAATATACTTACCTTCTTGACAGTTCATTCTGGGAGGAATAGTTAAGTGTTTAAGTGAAACAGGCATGGTAGATACAACACTTAACAGTTATGTGTGTCTTTGTTTTTAGCATCAAGCATTGCACGATTCTCTCAAATAATGTAGATCACCTTTTACTGAATTTAACACTGTCTGATATCATGGTCTCCCTGGCAAATGCCTCAACTTTGCAGAAGGATTCCAGTTGGATAGAAAGGATAAGGAAATTTGTAACAGAAACCCTTGAAGATGGGTCTAGGCTAAACAGTAAGCAGCTGAACAGATTGCTTGGTGTCTCCTGGAGGTTAATGCAGATGTAGTCAGACAGAGGTGGGTGTCAATGCTCTGTCCTTACTTAAGAGAGGGGCTCTTACGCATACTGTTAATGTTGAGCATCTAATTTTGAGTTCATACCTGTCAAACATTTCATAGTCATTTACGTTCGAGCCATAAAAGGTAGCCAGCATAATCATGAAGGAATGTCTGCTTGAACCCTGATGGCTGAGAACACCCCCTTTTCGGTGGGTAGGTCCACTCTGAAGCTGATGGGTAGGTTTTCTACTAGATTACATAGTTGGAGTGAAAGAAGGTAAGTTTTATTAATAGGAAATGACATTGAGCCTAAGGATAAAGAAATACTTTTCTGATCTAGTTTGACTAGAAATTGGTGGATCCTTATCTCTTTACCTTTCTTGTAACTTGAAGTTATGTTGCATTAAGTCAGTTTTTAGTGTGACTTACTAATTCTTTTCATTGAAGCAGAACTTTGCTGTTTGGTTCCTGGCTTATCCACCTTTCTAGTATTGTGGTATTTGTTGTCCTTTCCTAGGTTTGTTGTCTCTTAGGAAAATTTGTACTGTAATCTCCGATTGGTTTGACTTTTTTATTAGGCCATTGATGTAGGATTTTGATGGTAGTCATCAGTTTGTGGCTAAAATCTGCTTCCTCATAGGAACAAGGTGCTTCTGTGCTTTTTAGAAGAATTATGGTGCTGGTGAAGAAACATTTTGACTCACATGCAGCTGTTTTCTCTTGCTTCTTAGAGGCTACAGAGTCTTTCATAAAGGCAGTTTATACATTGTATCAGCAGAGAGGCCTTCTCTTTCCAGTTCCGACTTTGTTACTGAAGTTTTTCAGTAAAAGCTATCAAAAAGAAGAACTGAGATCTTACAGAATCCGGTACAGTTCCTTTGTTATTTTGCTTTTCTTTTTCTTACCAGGTTACTTTGTAATCTGTATGAATAAGATGATAGGGTGATTAAATCTTTGGAAAAAATCTTCTTTTTATCCTTTTTTGTTTTATTTTTTTTTTAAATAAAAAGGCATACATAATAGTTTCAGTAACCTTTATACACATAACTGAGAAGGTAAAAGTCTCTTTGAGCATATATTTCCACTTGTCTGCTTAACAGCTAAAGGACAATTATTGGAACCACCTGTAGCAGCCTCAGAATTTTGTTTTGCTTCCCATAAAAATTATGGAGGTTTAACCTCCGGCCCTTAGTGACATATTGGGACACATGGTATAAGAATGAGGGCAGTAGAAGAGGAGAGGTGTACAATAGGTGAAAGAGATTAAAAGGTGCAAACTGAGTTATAAAGTAAATAAGTCATGGGGATATAATATACAGCATAAAGAATATGACCAGTAACTTTTATTAGGACAGGTGGTTACTAGACGTATGGTGACCATTTGCAATGTGTACAGATGTCAGACTATTATGTGATACATACCTGAAACTAACATAATACTGGGTGTCAAAAATGTTTCAATAAATTTTTAAATGGCGGTATCTTAAAGAGAAAAAGTGTCCAGCTTGGTTTGGTGCTGTCTGGTGATGCAGACAACACGAAGAGTAGAACTCAGGAATCAGTCTTAGATGTGGTGAGTTTGAGGTTTACTTGGGATAGTCTGGAAGAGATGTTTGGGTGAAAGATAACGGGATTTGTGGTACCTCAGCATACATAGGTAGTTGTTAGAACATATTCAAGTCTTTACTGTGAGTCAGGTGCTTTTCTTAATTTTTCAGTAATTCTCATACTTTTATGTAGGTACTGTTGGTTTCTGCCTTATAGAAGGAAGCTTAGGTTAAATAAGTTGGTGAGTGTCATGCTGTTAAAGGGCAGCCAGACTGAGACTTAAGTTCAAGTCTGGTAGACTCCAAAGGTTGTGTGTAAATCACTGAACTCTTGGGGGACAGCAAAAGTGATTGCCGTGTCCAAGATGAGACATTAGAGAGTGAGCAAGTATGTGCAAGAATGGAAATAACCCAAGTTTGAAGCCACTTAATGTGGGGGCACCCTATACTGAATGCATAAATGACTTAATATAGTAAAACGGTCATTACAAATTAGTGTAAAGAGTTCACAAGCTAAGTAGAGCCTGTGTCCTTTAAGATAAAATTACAATGTACATAGTGCCCCAAACTACATAAACTTTTAAAATACAGTGGGTAAAACCTTAGAGAATACTATAGATGAATATAGTATGCCAGTCATCTTATAGGCTCTCAAATGTTTAAATAAATGTGGTGTATTTCCCTTTTCTTTGATGGCCTTAGATACCGTAGTAAAGTGTTATCACGTTGGTTGGCTGGTTTACCACTGCAGCTTGCACATCTCGGCTCCCGAAATCCTGAGCTTTCAACACAGTTTGTTGACATTATCCATACTGCTGCAGCCCGAGCAAATAAAGAGCTACTCAAAAGTTTACAAGTTACTGCTCTCCGAATCTATGGTAAGAGTGTTGTTTACCTGTGTATGTAATAATCGGTCTACCCCGACTTAAGAACAATGTTTCAAAGGGGAGATCTTTAGGTTTTACTTTTCCTTCAAATTATACATTAATTGTACCATGGTAAAATGAATAAAATATCAAACAGTAAATTCATTTTCAATAGTATTACTTAATACAATAGTTTAAGAAAACTAAAGGTTGGAGATGTTTCTTCAGATCTTAAATTATCTTTTAAGCCACGAAATTCACAAATTCAAAACTGATCAGGTATTTTTATAGAATTCTTTTGAAACTTTGATGGCAAATTTTACTTATTTAATCGTTATTGAGATCTTGTACGGCTTTCATATATTAACGTTTCACTCACCCCTGAAACCTTTTCATTCTTTTAGCAAAAATATCAATAAAAATATACATATATGCATATGTATAATTAGTATTTATTATTAGGACACAGTTTATATACCATAAAATTGGCCATTTTACACTGTGCAATTCATTAATTTTTATCATATTCCCAAGATTGTGCCATAGTCACTATTATCTTATTCCAGAATATTTTTATCACCTCAAAAAGAAACTCTACCATTAGTAGTCCATCCCTATTTCCTCATTTCTTCCTACCTCAGCTCCTGACAACCACTGCTCACCATTTCTGTCTCTCTGTATTTGCCTGTTTTGATCATTTCTCACAGATGACATTGTGTGATGTGGATCTTCTCAGTATGGCTTCCGTCACTTGGCATACTGTTCTTAGGATTTACGAGCATATACGAGTACTGTATTTCTTTTTAACGCTGAGTAACATTCCACTGTTGAATATACACCACTTTATATTTACCCATTTATTAAATGACAAACGTTGGTTTGTGTCTACCTTTTGTGTGTGGTATTTAAAAATCTGTATTTTTCAGTATTGCTTATATATAGGAGTGTGTGTGTATACTCAGATAAGTCTTTGGTTTTAAATTCAGTTCAGTTTAGTTGCTCAGTCGTGTCCAACTCTTTGCAACCACATGAACTGCAGCATGCCAGACCTCCCTGTCCATCACCAACTCCTGGAGACCAACTAAACCCATGTCCATGAAGTCGGTGATGCCATCCAAGCATCTCATCCTCTGTTGTCCCCTTCTGCTCCTGCCTTCAATCTTTCCCAGCATCGGGATCTTTTCCAACGAGTCAACTCTTTGCATCAGGTGGCCAAAGTATTGGAGTTTCAGCTTCAGCATCAGTCCTTCCAATGAACACCCAGGACAGATCTCCTTTAGGGTGGACAGGTTGGATCTCCTTGCAGTCCAAGGGACTCTTAAGAGTCTTCTCCAACACCACAGTTCAAAAGCATCAATTGTTCTGCGTTCAGCTTTCTTCACAGTCTAACTCTCACATCCATACATGACCACTGGAAAAACCATAGCCTTGACTAGACAGACCTTTGTTGACAAAGTAATGTCTCTGCTTTTTAATATGCTATCTGAGTTGGTCCTAACTTTCCTTCCAAGGAGTAAGCATCTTTTAATTTCATGGCTGCAGTCACCATCTGCAGTGACTTTGGAGCCCAGAAAAATAAAGTCAGCCACTGTTTCCACTGTTTCCCCATCTATTAGCCATGAAGTGATGGGGCCGGATTAGGTTGATATTATAATTGTCCCTGTTTGGCAAAAGTGCTTGTTTTTTTTTTTTTTTTTTTTTTTTTTACTGTTTTGCTTTGTTTCTAATACCTTTAACTCCATCAGTTATTATTTCAAATAACACATTTGAATATTATGAAATCGAGTGTTAAATGTTATCTTTAAATAATGATTGTATTTAGTCTTACTCTAGGCAGTACCTTAAGCCATACATATATTTTTTTTTTCATGTAGTTGATATGTTAGAATTCAACATAGCACAGTGAAAATGGTCAGTCTGCTTTATTAATTCTTGTTTGTATATCTTTTAAAATTTAACTTGTCTTCCTGCCTCACTAGATCCACAAGAAGGCACAGTGGTGGTTCTGTCAGCAGAGTCTCAGCAGCTTTTGGTCCACCTTGTGTATTTTCTACCCAGTCTGCCTGCTGACTTGCTTTCTCGGTTAAGCTGCTGCTGTATTATGGGAAGACTCAGTGCAAATTTGGCTGTCATGCTTATCAGGATACTGCACATGAGGTAGCATGCTAAAGTGAGCTGTATTTCAAGTGTATAATCTTCTCCCTCACCCTTCCCGTGTCACTGGCAGTTTATGAACTGACTTTTTAAAATGCCGCCCCTCCCTTCATTTGCTCTTAAAACAGCAGTTAAAACTGTTGATGATACTGGGTAAGAGGAAGGTCACTGGGGCAAGACTGTTCCAGGTGGTTTGCTTAGCGGTTTGCATTGTCATGGTTGCAGTCACTAAGTCCATGGGCTGTAGTCCACCAGGCGCCTCTGCCCATGGGATTTTCCAGGCAAGGATACTGGAGTGGGTTGCTGTTTCTTTTTCCAGGGGATCCTCCTGACCCAGGGATTGAATCTTGTTCTGCTACACCACAGGTGGATTCTTTACCGCTGAACCATCAGGTAGAAACATACAGTGATTTGTGTAGGTGCATTGAAACAAGGGTTAAGATTATCAGAAGTGTGTAGCCATAGTAAGGATTCAGTGACGGATGAGAGTGCTGTGTTTTAAAACTTCTGGTGTTATGAAATTGTAATACAGGTCTTTCTTTTTGGAAGGGAGCTCAGTTCAATGTAGGTGGTGAAATAAAAGCTTGCGGACTCAGACAGGGAATCATTAAAATATCTGTGGGTGGGTGGGTGGGTGTGTGTGTGTGTGGCAAAATATACATAACCTAAAACTTCCCATTTTAACCAGTTTTAGGTATACAGTGAGAATTGTTTGGGGGCATTAAGTACATTCACACTGTTGTGCGACTGCTACCACTATTCATCTCCAGCACTGTCATCGTTGCAGACTGAAACTCTGTACTGATTATTTCCCCTTCTCCCAGCCCTTGTTTACCACTATTTTGTCTTCATGATTTTGATATATTCATCTGTTAATGGATACTCGGTTGTTCTGCCTTTTGGCTGTTACAAATAATGCAGCTATAAACATTGGTGTGCAGACACCTGTTTGAATCCTTTTAATTCTTTTGGCTGTATACCCAGAAGTAGAATTGCTGAGTCATATGTTAATTTTCTGCTTAATTTTTCAAGGAGCTACTTTCCAGAATGTGACTGTGGTGTTTTACTCTCAAAGGTCTTAAAACTAATAATGTTTCATGTTGCTAGTGTTCAAAGTATCCTTTAAAATGTAATGTTTGTATCAGGCATAGTACTTTCATATTCAGCCATTTGTTACTGATTGTGGCTCAAGGCCAGGGTCTGATACAGTTTTAGGCAGGAGTTGAATCTGGGCTGTAGCTGAAAAATTTAAAAACTAGCTTCTTTGTGGCTTCTTGTGCAGACCCTCTGCCCCAATTAAACAGGAGTGGCTCGCTTTATTAGTAGACTTTCTTTAGCTTTGTTTGCCAGTCTCTTCCTACCAGGATAAGACGTATGTTTGAATGTTGTCGCCCAAATTGTGCTTCATAACTGATAATTACTTTTTCCTTTTAGCAAAAGAGAGCTGTTTGCAATATGTTGTCTATATATGAAACCCCTCTTTGTCTAGTTCAGTACTAAATGCCAGGTCTTTAAGAAATACAATTTAACTTAAGTGGTTTTATGACTGTTAACTTCCAGTAGAGGGCACTCATTTCCCATGATAGAACTTGTGGAGGATCTGTTTTGGCATTCATTTAAAAGTGACTTTTGAACACCTCTTAAAATTAATTCTCTTTAGAACTTGTATTTAGTATCTTTTTTGGCATTCATTACGATTGACTTGTGCTCAATAACTTTGGTCAAGGATTTTTTCACAAGTCTTTTTTTACATTTTTTTGTGGGTTTGTGGTGAGTACTGAGAAAATATTAATTTACAAGTAATGGTAATAGAAGTTTATAATCATCAAAAGCAAGTTGTCATGTAGTTAAAAGTGTACCAAGTTAAACTTTGCCTTTTAGCATTTGCACAGAGTCTTAGTAGACTTCTCTTTCTGTAGATGTATTGTCCCTATTCAAACTAATCTCTTTAAAAATTAAAACAAGATGGGGCCTTTTCAACTTTCCCAGGCCAGTGGTATTATCATTGCATCACTTTTCCTAGATTTAGAATTGAAGAATAATGTTCGGTTATTCTTAAGGAATGATGTTCTTCTAAGGAATACTGTTCCTTAGACATCACCTGGGTTATTTCACGTCTTTGGTTTTCCCCTCCGTCCTTGATGGTGACGGTAAACCAGCTAGCTTTCTCACTGTCTCCCACCTGCACCGTTCACCTGAGGCATCCCACTCCTCAGCTCCGTCTGTGCCAAGGACTGTTGGCAGGCTCCTTTTCCTGAAATATTCCTTCAATAATTTCTGATTCTCATCTGCTATATTAATTGGGCTCTGCGGTCTAGTTCACTCTGGGTGTTAGCGTTCTGACACTGTTGTCTCCAGCAGGGGAAGTTCATCGGAGAGCAGGTCACCACCAGACCATCTCCGTTTGTTCAGTGTGTGAAAAACCCATCAACTTAGAGTTGTTGGTGTTTAGTTTGTCTTAAAAACTGTACTTAGAATTGCTGTTCCTGCCTTTTTCACTATTCACTTAGAGGTTTTTTGAGTTTTTCCTCTCCATCTACCTGTGGTGTTCTGCTGACCGTTACTCTTCTTGCCCTCTCTGCCCCTAGTTCATTTACAGCTGGTTTGGGGAACATGAGACATGCATGTGGAAACGTAGTCTATGCTGTTAGATAAAAATACCAGAGAAGGGAGAAATTACTGAGAAATTCAGCCTGGTTTTGAAGCAGGGTGAATATGTGAGCTGGCCTGCCAGGAGCAGGTCTGGTTTGCTTCTGTTGTCCAAGCATAATTGATATAGCATCCCTTCTAGTCTCAGAACTGTTCTGGTGTGGCCAGTATGTGTGGTCATTGTAGTTTTAAGGACAGAGTGATACATTGCTTGTCTTTTGTCCAAACTAGATTTTTAAATGGATTTGCTACTCTTTTTAGCCACTGGACAGCACAGTGTTCACTGGGTATAAGAGGATATTAGCTTCTTTTCTAATCACCCATTTTGTACTCATTTCCATTGAGCATCTCTGACTTTTTATAACCTCTTAGCTTGTGATATTCTCTCCCATAGCCCTTTAAGCAAAGAGAAGTCCTTTAAGTAGAAGTGATTCAGAAAAATGTTGCCATTATTTTTAACTCCCCAACTTTTAAGAATGTTAATAAATACAGTTGTTTCAGTGGTTAAAAAAAAAAAAAGTGCTTCTCATTGAATTAGAAACTCCTTATTTTGTCTTGACATTTATTCAGATTTCTATTATAAAAGTTTGTCCCAAAAAAAAAATTTGTCACAAAAAGCTATCCAAAAAGATAGCTTTTTGGATCTGATTATTCTCAGCTTTTTGTTTTTTTGCTGTATTCATGGCTGACATTTGCTGTATTCCTTCTTAGTCTTACCTTGAGGAGAGTTTTTAAAGGTATCACTGGAAACTGATCTCATAGCAGGAACCAGATAATCTTCATTTAATGAGAAGCTGCTTTATGTTTAGCTATTCCCTTAAGTCCACTACCAATACTTTAGCTGCAGTATTGTGACGTAGACTAGTTATAAAGCCTCGCAAAGTATAGGAGTGTATAGTTATTGCAGAGTGGCTTTAAATTGAAGTATTCTTTACCTAGTTAAGATGCTTTGGTTTAGGTAGGAAGCAGGAGCTTGTTTAAACTTAGCTCATTCATATAAACAAGGTAAGACTTTTTTTTTTTTTTTTTTTTTAATGAAGATGAGGTAGTAAATACATAGCAGCTGAACCTACTACTGAAAAGCAGAACTTCACCTTGGCTCCTTGAAACTGAGTTTTGAGTGGTGTGGAAAAATTTTCCAGTTGTACCATATAAGTGGGCTGGTTATGCTTTTCAAGGAAACTTTACATAAACATATGTTAGAAATTATATTTTCCATATTACGATACTTGAACCCCCTTACATGTAAAGATGATACATGCTACGGATTTTTGACTGAGCTCTTAAATTATACTTGTATTCCATAAAGAATAGTCATATATTCTGTGCTTTATTCCTGAGTCTTCAATTTGGTCACTTCTAGTACTAGGTCTCCATTGTTTATTGTAGATCATCATTTTCTGGATGGAAGTCTTCAGTGAAAGAATGGAATGGAAGTGATCAGTTAAACATCAGTAATGAGGACTATTTCAGCTTCTTATTTTCAACACTTACAGGTAACTGCCCTGATCCACCAAGTTAAGGAAAGGAAAAGAACCTAGTATGAAAATTCTCCTGAGATTTACTGTCTTACCTGTTTGGGTCTAAGTTTTGGACCTCACTACATAGCTTAATAAGATGGGGAACAGAATATCCATTTTAAGCATGTTTAACATGTTCGGTGTGTTAGGAAAAACATCACATTTTAATTAGCCATATTTTGCTTTCCATTGATGTCAGAGAAAAATTAGTAAAATGAGTCTTGATGTGTTAGATTAGTAAGTATTATTACTGTTGTTTTAAATGATCATACTGTCTTTGGTAGTTTTGTTTTGTAACTGGATGATAAAGATGACAGTGTTTGAAATTTTCTGAAGACTTAAAATTAAGAGACTTATTGAAATATGTTGTCAGAATCCAAAAATAGCTTGAAAAGTTCTGATAAGGAGCTGAATGTAGCAAGATAAATATTATATAAAAGAAACAAGTAACAAGTAGACTTGTACATGTTTGTTTGATAGTTTTGGATGTATGCGTTTGAGATGGATGTGAGGGCTTTATGTTTTAATTAGTAGTACCTGTCAAAGGGTTTAGTGGTTTTAGGAAACTCATTAGGAATCAGCCAGGAGTGTGATATGGCTTCCCAACTAGATGATGGCTCTTTAGGGCATGTTCATGGAAGTACAGTGATCTGAAAACATCAAAGCAGGTAGCTAGGGTCAGACCACATTGTGCTCGTATTCTGATCATTCTAAGAGCTGTCTTTCAGGAGGGACTTGGGCAAGTTGTTTGTATAGGTCAGACTAGGTGTAATAGAGGTGGTAAGAGAATCAGAAATCTTATTATATGGAATAGGTAGAAGGAAGTACACAGTAATTGTTGAAGAAATAGACTTAGGGGGGATGGAATAGTTTTAAGACACTTGAAAGGCTATTATGTAAGAATACAGAGTTTGGTATATGTATGAAGGAGCATATTGTTTTTCTTGTTCATTTGCTTTTTTAAACCTGACATTAATTAGAATGATTATGTCTTTCACACTTATTTAAGTATAAAGGTGGCAAAGCCCTCAGTTTAAGGGATATAATATTGTTTCTTGATGTATTACACATTTGATTCAGGTCAAATCTTTGTGTACATAATTATATGAATTTTACTACATCGCTGGCATTTCATTTTTTAAAATAATACATAAAGTACAGAAATTCAGAGAAAATAGCTTGTTAGCTTGAAGAATTTAACTTGAAGATACATGTCTATTTTTTAAAAATTACTTAAGAATGTTACTTGCTTTGTGATTTATTTTAAATTGGATTTCTTTATACTCAAATTAGGGTTTTCAAAAGAGGAACTGACTTGGCTTCAGAGCCTTTGAGGAGTGCCCCATGTCATCCAGACGCAGCTTTCTCCCGTGCTACTTTACCTCACTGACTTGGATCAGTTTTCACACCATTGGGACATAACAGAGGTAATGGTCCATTTGGAAAGGCATGGAAGATTGTTAGAATTCAGTTCATCCACCGCCAATAGTTACTGTGTGCTAGCGTTGCCTTGTGTAAGATGTTTCTAGAGGTTGAGAGCAGTATAAAGCACAGTCCCTGTTCTGAAAGTGCGTGTGACCCTTGGATAGGCGATGTGGATTCCTGAAAGAAGAGTTTTCATAAAGTTATGCCACTAGAATAGAATAAATTAGCAGTTTGAATGATAGAGACACATTTATTTTCTTTTTGCCTAGTATAGGGTAAAAGGAAAAAGAGGAAAGACTTCATGGAAAAGGAAGAATTTTACGTAGATACTGAAGGATTAATAAGAGTTAAGTAGGATTTTGTATCCTTGAAGGTGGGTTTTTCTAAACAGAAATAATTATTTGGAAGCTCCTTTGGTTTTAAAGAATTAGTCTGTAGTTTATCAAAGTTACATTTTAAACCCCAAATTTCCCTTAAATTTTAAAGTTCAACTTAACAAATCTTTTTAGATACATATAGTAAGTTTAGGGAATCATTTTAAAAGGAGACTTAAACTATATTGCATCCCTTTTACATACATATTTAAAACTTTAAAAAACTGTTTAAATGACTTAATATATTCACTATTTGGTAAGTAGTTCAGTTTTCAGACAAACCTTCACAAATGTTATGGTAAATCTTAAAACATTTAATAAACTTACAAGCATGCTACATATTAATATCTTAAGTTTCAGTACTATTTATAGTGAAATTCAAATTAAAATTACAAGTCTAGGTTAGCTGTTAATTCTGTTTTAAATGGAAACTATAGGGCTGATATTTTACGCTAATAGTCAGAATTGTTTTACGTTACAAATATATAAATATGTAAAGCATCATAAATACTGGTACTAAGGATTTGAGTCTGTAAGATATTTATATATTAGTTAATTTCTTTTATTTATTTCTTCAGTTTCTTTCCTTGCATTGAAAGGTACTTGCCCAGTAGAATTGTAGTTGTGTCATTCCAAATAATGTTGGTTGGAACCTTTCTTGCACATTCCGAGGTTGTGTTCTGTGCTAGCATTTTTTTTTTTTTTTTTTTTTAATGATTCATAAGGTTTTGGTTGGGGCACTGAAGTCCTTGGGAACTTCTTTCCTTGTAACTCGTAATTGCTCGGCCATAGCCTTTCCAAACAAAAGATAACCTTTGTAAGTGTTCTCAACAGGGTCGTCTCTAGAACCTGAATCTGTTTTATTGCTGTACCAATTGATTTTATTCAGCTGATCTATTGACGACTTCTTTCATTCTTTTCCAGAATACTCTTTACATTCTTCCTGTATCTTAGGGCTACACCTTTTGTAGACATTTAACACATTTCTCTCATGGTTTTGTTTGACTGTGATCACAATACTTGGGTCATGCCAGGGACACTTTCTTCTCTGTATCACCTAGTGCCTAACTATGTTCATATATTGGCTTTCAAAAAATAGTGGATTAGAAACAATGAAAACTAAGGAGTTGGGTAACCAACCTGCATATTTAATATCTGGCATTTTATCTTAATCCATAGTACATGCAGAGAGTGAAGCCTTGCACACTGCTGGATTTGAAGGGTTGGGTTTAGTGTCAGTAAGTGTTCTATAAGCTTGTTTCTGATGTTTTTAAACTACCTCATGCATGGATTGGGGAAAGCGTGGTATGGGGATTGATCAGTGGGCCCCAGATTCCAGACAGAGACTTGTTAAGTGTCTAGTTTGATAACTTAAACAACTCCAATAATCTCTCTCTGACAATTTTAATTTTTCTGAATCACGTCATCTGTGTAAAGACACAGATGTCGTGAAAATGTGATTGGTTATATTTCTGAGTGTACATTGGCAAGAACATGTATTAAACTTCAAGGATGCTGTCTTTGAAATGTTAAGACATAAATTAGGAAAAATCTGAAAGTTTCTTTCTTAGCTTTTGAAGTTAAATGAAGATTCCAGTTCTATTTTCGATAAAATTTGCCTTTAAGTTGGCCTTATCACATGAAATTATTTGAAATATATGTAGTTTTTGACAGCCTTAGTGTAAAAATTGATTTTTTATTATTATTTCATTTGAAAAAGTTACTAGTCAATGGCGTGAGTTTGCTTAGTTTGTTCTATCTGCTTAGTCTGAAGTGTTGTTTGTTTTTTTTTTTTTTTTAAATCGGACCTTTTTTTTTCTGAGTAGATTTTCTTCACAAAGTATAATTTATTTACTTACCTACTTAACACATTTAAGAATTTACTTATGTATATACGGCAGTATGAGGTCTTCACCATGTACAGGCTTTCTCCAGTTGCAGCAAGTGGGGATTACTATCTGGGGCTGCTCTTCAGCTGTGGGACGCGGGCCCCTCTCTGCGGCGGCTCCTCTTGTTGCAGAGCATGGGCTCGAGGGCTTCGTTAGTTCTGGCACACAGGCTTAGCTGCCCTGTGGAACCTCCCCAGACCAGGGATTGAACCTGTATCCCCTACTGGGTGGCATATTCTGGACCACTGGACCACTAGGAAAGTCCCACAGGACAGTGTAGAAGAACAGAAGGATAACAGTAAAAGTGTCCGTCCAGTCTCTGTCTGCCAGCCATCCATGTCCCTTCCTTAGTTTCTAAATGTATTCTTTTGGATAACTTCTGTGTCTTCACAAATGATTATATATATATTCTTTTGGCTTCTCCTTTTATAGACACAACATACTCTGATTTGGACCTTGCAGTTTTCATTTAGTATCTTCATGATCATTTCTTCCAAACACTGAAGGAAGAATTGTATGATCTTGCCATTAATGATGGAAATAGTAGTTAAAAGGGAAAAGGAATCTTTGGACAGAGATATCATTCCCAAATGGAAGTGTCTTTTCCAGAGCCAGTGCAAGGTTTTAAGGTTAATTTTAATTGTCATTTATAAAATTTTGAATGGTTTGAAAAGACTACTTTGTAACTAAATTCTGAAGAATAATAATAAAACATTACTCTAGTTTAAGAAATAGAACATTTTTCTTTGTTTTTGAAACCTCTGATTTTATTAACAGTTTTATGTGTGTGACATTTCTGTATAAAATTAGGTAGAAAATACTTCAGTGTAGAAATTAAGTGTACAAAATCTTGTTAAAATTTTTTATATTTTTAAAAAACTCTCAATTTCCACACTGTAGCAAACTGCCATGCCTGTTCTGGAGTTGTGCACTTATGAAGTCAGGATTCTGATGTACGCAAATTTCAGTTAACACTAGTTGCAAAAGTGAAGACTCCCTGTATATATGTATGTTTGTGTGTCTCTGTTTGTATTTTTGTTTACTTTTGTTTTGAAACAATCTCAGACTTGGAGAAAAATTACAATTGCAGTACAAAGAACTTCTCTTTTCTTAAACTGTTTGACAAAATGCCCATTGTCGATACTTTGGCATACAAGTAGACCGTGTTTTATTGTACCTGCAAATTCAGTTTTTGGAAACTGAAGTTCTGCGGCAGCCCTGCACTGAGGGTGTCCGTCATCTTTCCAGTAGCATTTGCACACTCTGGGTCTCTATGTCAGTTTGGTGATTCTCGCAGTACTTCACACTTTTTCATTGTTATTTCTTAGAGTGAGCTGTGATCGGTGACTTTTGATAATACTGTTGTCATTGTTTCGGAGTTTGTAATTAATTGTAACCATGAACCGTGCCCACAGGAGATAGTGCAGTGATCTTAATAAAATATGTGTGTTCTGACTGCCCCACCAGCCAGCCATTCCCTATCTCTCTCCTTCTCCTCAAGTCTCCCTATTCCCTGAGACTCAGCAGTATTGAAATTAGGGCAGTTAATAACCCTGCAGTGGCCTCTGAGTGTATGTGTGTTTGTCACTCAGTTGTATCCAACTCTTTGTGACCCTTGGATTGTAGCTCGCCAGGCTTCTCTGTCCATGGAGGTCGGCAGGTAAGAATACTGGAGTGGGTTGCCATTTCCCTCTCTGGGGGATCCTCCTGACCAAAAGATCAAACCCCAGCCTACTGCATTGGGTCAGATTCTTTACCATCTGAGGCACCAGGTGTTCAAGTGAAAGGAAGAGTTGCGTATCTCTTACTTGAAACCAAAAGCTAGAAATGATTATGAGCTTAGTGAGGAAAGTGTGTTGACAGCCAAGATAGGCTGACAACTAGAACTCTGTGCTGGTTAGTCAAGTTGTGAGTGCAAAAGAAAAGTTCTTGAAAGTAAAAGGGCTATTTCGTGAACACAGGAATAATAAGAAAGTGAAACAACCTTATTGATGATGCGGAAAAAGTTTGAATGACCCTTAAGCCAAAGCCAAATCTTGAGCAAACCCTGATGATGATTTAGTCATTAAGTCGCATGTGACTCTCTGCAACCCAATGGACAGTGGACTGCCAGGCTCCTATGTCTGTGGGATTCTCCAGACAAGAGTACTGGGAGTGGTTGGCATTTCCTTCTCCAGTGGATCTTCATGACACAGGGATTGAACCCGGGTCTCCCGCATTGAGGGCAGATTTACCGACTGAGCTACAAGGGAAGCCTTAAAACTCTGGTAAGTCTCTTCAGTTCTCTGAAGGCTGAGAGAGGTGAGGAAGCTGCAGAAGAGTTTGAAGGTAGCAGAGACTGATTCATGAGGCTTGAGGGAAGAAGCCATACCCCCAACCTTTGCTATTAATGCAAATCCAGCACGGGCTGGTTAGGTTGAGTTGAGAAGCAGTGTGGTTTGCAAGTGAACATGCCTCGTTTAGGGAGAGATCAATAGCCATACAGGGAGATATGATTAGAAAGAAGAAGAACATCATATGATGCATTTTACTTATCTGAGGCAGGATTGATGGGGTTCTGCTTGAACAAGAGCCTGAGATCTTCAACAGGTTCACAGGAATAGCTGTCCTCTGGCTTTGGAGTCTCAGTTTCTGTCTCCCCCTCCTGTAGGCCATAGGGTTTTATTCTAGAATTGTGGACCCAGGCAGATAGACACTTCACTTTTACAGCAGTTGAAGTCACTAGAACAACCTGATATGGCCCTGTACATTTCTCGGACAGCTGGTTTGGACTCCCTTTTTCTTGCCAGGTCTTTACTGATACTTGATCCCCTGGCTTTACCTGGGGATTTTTCAAGTCTTCCTGTGGTTTGTTCTCCATACCGTTGGAGTTCTTGCTGAAACCTTCCCAGGTCAATTACATGTTTTAAGAGTGTATTGGCATCCTCGTCAAAAAACAAATCAGAAGTTAAGAATGGACGTCCATGCATCATTTCATAAGGACTTAACAATAGTGGCCGTTTGGGGGATGTCCGTAGCCTCATGAGGGCTATGGGCAGCATATGTGTCCACTTATTATGTCTTTCTTGACATAGCTTAGCCAGAGCCCTTTTAAGAGTCTGGTTGGCTCTCTCTACCTTTCCTGAAGCTTGAGGCCTCCAGGAGGAGCGGAGCCGGTATTTTATGCCTAAGCATGCGGCTAGGTTCTGGGGTATCGTGGCTGTAAGTGAGGGCCCGTTGTCACTCTGAAGTGACCGAGGCAGCCCAAACCTAGGCACTATCTCCTTCAGCAGAGCTTTACAGACTTCTGTAGCTCTCTCTGTCTCAGTAGGGAACGCTTCGATCCATCCTGTGAATGTGTCAATAAAGACTAGCAAGTAAGAAAACCCTTGGGTCTTGGGCATGGCTGTAAATTCTACTTGCCAGTCCGCTCCTGGGTATGATCCCCGATGTTGGACAGGTGTAATTAGAGGAGGTCTGGTTGTTGGGTTATTTTTTAGACAGGTGTCACAATTTTGTGTGACCTGTTTAACAACCTTAGCTAACTGGGGATGGGAGAGAATAGGCTTAAGCAAGATTTCTAGATTATCTTTTCCAAAATGGGCGCTCTTATGTAAGGAGTTAGTAATGTTTTAACCCTGAGAATCAGGGAGTATTATTTGGGCCTGATCAGGCTGAAACCACCCATGTGAGCCAATCTCCCAGCCCCGCTCAGCATATCGGGAATGTCCCCCTGGGGTAAAATCTGGAGTCAGGGTTTCCTTGGGGAAAAGGGGGCAGATAGCAGTGGCAGAGGTAGCTTCCCCGGCAGCTCGTCCTGCCTCTTGATCAGCTTTCCTATTTCCCTGAGCCTCTTTTTCTTGCCCCTTTTGGTGACTCTTGCAGTGGATGACAGCTAATTTTGCAGGAAGTTTGACTGCCTCCAGGAGCCTGAGAATGAGCTCTTTGTGTTTAATAGCAGAGCTTCGGGCACGGAGCATCCCTCTTTCTTTCCAAATTGCTGCACGGGCATGCAGAATGAGGAAAGCATACTTAGAGTCCATACACACATTGATCCTCTTTCCTTCTCCTAACTCCAAAGCTCTTGTCAGGGCAAAATGTTCAGCTTTCTGGGCTGAGGTGTCTGGGGGAAGAGACCCACTTTCCTGAGTTTCTTCCAGGCTCGCTACAGCATATCCTGCTTTCCTCTCTCCCTTTTCTACAAAACTGCTGCCATCTGTGTGCCAGTTTTCCTCTGGGTCAGATAAAGGTGTCTCTGATAGGTCCCGGCGAGAAGAGTATAACTCGTCTGTGATTTGTATGCATTGGTGATCCAGAGGGGAGGTAGGGGGATCTGGCAGTCAGGTTGCTGGATTTAAAGTCTGGCAGACCCTCAACTTTATTTCTGGAGTGTCAAGGAGGAGGGCTTGGTATTGGGTGATCCTTCCCCCTGTCATCCACCTGTCCCCTTTCGTTTCCAAGACTGCTTGCACCCGGTGAGGCGTATACACTGTGGTGGGCTGACCCAGGGTCAGCTTAGATGCCTCCTTAACCATAAGAGCGGTGGCTGCTACTGCCTGGAGGCAAGTGGGCCACCCTCTGGCCACCTCATCTAGTTATTTTGAGAGATAAGCCACAGGTTGTCATACGGGCCCCATCATCTGCCCTAACACCCCAAGAGCAGTTCCTGTCCTTTCAGAAACATAGAGTCTAAAAGGCTTCTCCAGGTTTGGGAGGCCTAAAGCTGGGGCTGTAGTGATGGACTCTTTTAGGGCATTAAAGGCCACCTTGCAGGTCTCATGCCAGTCGAGTGGCTCTTCCTCTTTCCCCCTTAAATTTTCATATAGGGGTCTGGCCAGATTGCCATAATTAGGAATCCAGATCCTGCAAAACCCGGTCCTTCCTAA
>NW_027077847.1:0-11000 GCF_963930625.1 Muntiacus reevesi
GATCCCCTGGCTTTACCTGGGGATTTTTCAAGTCTTCCTGTGGTTTGTTCTCCATACCGTTGGAGTTCTTGCAGAAACCTTCCCAGGTCAATTATATGTTTTAAGAGTGTATTGGCATCCTCGTCAAGAAACAAATCAGAAGTTAAGAATGGTCATCCATACATCATTTCATAAGGACTTAACAATAGTGGCCATTTGGGAGATGTCCGTAGCCTCATGAGAGCTATGGGCAGCATATGTGTCCACTTATTATGTGTTTCTGACATAGCTTAGCCAGAGCCCTTTTAAGAGTCTGGTTGGCTCTCTCTACCTTTCCTGAAGCTTCAGGCCTCCAGGATGAGCGTAGCCGGTATTTTATGCCTAAGCATGCGGCTAGGTTCTGGGGTAACGCGGCTGTAAGTGAGGGCCCGTTGTCACTCTGAAGTGACCGAGGCAGCCCAAACCTAGGCACTATCTCCTTCAGCAGGGCTTTACAGACTTCTGTAGCTCTCTCAGTCTCAGTAGGGAACGCTTCGATCCATCCTGTGAATGTGTCAATAAAGACTAGCAAGTAAGAAAAGCCTTGGGTCTTGGGCATGGCTGTAAATTCTAAATGTGGAGCGGCATTGCCAGTCTGCTCCTGGGTATGATCCCCGATGATGGACAGGTGTAATTAGAGGAGGTCTGGTTTTTGGGTTATTATATTAGACAGGTGTCACAATTTTGTGTGACTTGATTAACAACCTTAGCTAACTGGGAATGGGAGAGAATAGGCTTAAGCAAGATTTCTAGATTATCTTTTCCAAAATGGGCGCTCTTATGTAAGGAGTTAGTAATCTTTTAAACCTGAGAATCAGGGAGTATTATTTGGGCCTGATCAGGCTGAAACCACCCATGTGACCCAATCTCCCAACCCCGCTCAGCATATCGGGAATGTCCCCCTGGGGTAAAATCTGGAGTCAGGGTTTCCTTGGGGAAAAGGGGGCAGATAGCAGTGGCAGAGGTAGCTTCCCCGGCAGCTCGTCCTGCCTCTTGATCAGCTTTCCTATTTCCCTGAGCCTCTTTTTCTTGCCCCTTTTGGTGACTCTTGCAGTGGATGACAGCTAATTTTGCAGGAAGTTTGACTGCCTCCAGGAGCCTGAGAATGAGCTCTTTGTGTTTAATAGCAGAGCTTCGGGCACTGAGCATCCCTCTTTCTTTCCAAATTGCTGCACGGGCATGCAGAATGAGGAAAGCATACTTAGAGTCCATACACACATTAATCCTCTTTCCTTCTCCTAACTCCAAAGCTCTTGTCAGGGCAAAAAGTTCAGCTTTCTGGGCTGAGGTGTCTGGGGAAAGAGACCCACTTTCCTTAGTTTCTTCCAGGCTCACTACAGCATATCCTGCTTTCCTCTCTCCCTTTTCTACAAAACTGCTGCCATCTGTGTGCCAGGTTTCCTCTGGGTCAGATAAAGGTGTCTCTGATAGGTCCTGGCGAGAAGAGTATAACTCGTCTGTGATTTGGATGCATTGGTGATCCAGAGGGGAGGTAGGGGGATCTGGCAGTAAGGTTGCTGGATTTAAAGTCTGGCAGACCCTCAACTTTATTTCTGGAGTGTCAAGGAGGAGGGCTTGGTATTGGGTGATCCTTCCCCTTGTCATCCACCTGTCCCCTTTCGTTTCCAAGACTGCTTGAACCTGGTGAGGCGTATACACTGTGGGGGGCTGACCCAGGGTCAGCTTAGATGCCTCCTTAACCATAAGAGCGGTGGCTGCTACTGCCCGGAGGCAAGTGGGCCACCCTCTGGCCACCTCATCTGGTTATTTTGAGAGATAAGCCACAGGTTGTAATACGGGCCCCATCATCTGCTCTAACACCCCAAGAGCAGTTCCTGTCCTTCCAGAAACATAGAGTCTAAAAGGCTTCTCCAGGTTGGGGAGGCCTAAAGCTGGGGCTGTAGTGATGGACTCTTTTAGGGCATTAAAGGCCACCTTGCAGGTCTCATGCCAGTCGAGTGGCTCTTCCTCTTTCCCCCTTAAATTTTCATATAGGCGTCTGGCCAGATTGCCATAATTAGGAACCCAGATCCTGCAAAACCCGGTCCTTCCTAAAAATCCCCTAAGCTGCTGTTTTGTTTGGGGGTAGGGGGTATTTAAGATGAGGGATCTCCCCTCGGGGTCAGGCATTCTTTTTCTCTCTGTAATTATAAATCCAAGGTATTTTACTTGGGTTAAGCTAATCTGAGCCTACTTGGGGGATACTCGATAATCCTTTTCATACAGGAAAGTTAGCGTTTTAAATAGTGTCCATTTGAGAGGTGGTAAAATCTGGCCTAGCTATGAGCAAGTCATCCACATACTGTATTAGACTACTCTTTGTTAAAGTTAATTCCCTTAGTTCTCTCCGCGAGGAAGTCCCAAAGATATGAGGGCTGTCCCTAAACCCTTGTGGTAGTCGAGTCCAGTTGAGAATTGTATGGTCTCTCTTGTTTCCAAGTCCCGCCACTCAAAAGCAAAGAGTTTTTGGGATTCAGGATGGAGAGGAATGCAAAAGAAAGCACCTTGAAGGTCCAAGACTGAGAAATACTTGGCATTTCCTGGGACTTGGGATAGGAGGGTATATGGGTTTGGGACTATGGGGTGGATGGGAACCACAGCTTCATTAACAGCTCTTAGATCCTGGACGAATCGGTAAGATCCATCTGGTTTTTGAACGGGCAAGATTGGGGTGTTGCAGGGGAACTCACAGCTGATTCGAGTTCCAGTATCTCGGTATTTGTTAACTAATGGTCTAAGACCCTCAAGAGCTACTGGTTTTAAGGGATATTGTCTTTTCCAGGACTAGGGAGCATTTGGTCTCAGAGAAATCTTTACTGGTGGAACATTTATGGCTAAACCAGGGCTGGAGACATCCCACACCTGGGGATTGACATCATATAGACAAGGGACAGACTCCTCCTTTTCTACCTCTGACTGTAAATATTCAGACATAGGCAAAGAAAATTATCGACTTCTACCTTTGTGTGCCCAAGTCACTCTGGTATGGAGGCGAAAGTATTATTCTCAAAATGGAAAATTTGTAAGCTGCAAACATGAAAAATTTAAAGAGTCACGCAGAGGCTAGTCACTCTAAGCTAACCCCTAAGACATTTATTGACTGATTTCTAGCTTCTCTTCTTTAACCTTTTTTATCTACAGTAATCCTGTGTGTTCCTTTTAGTTAGGGATTCATTTTTAGACTATCCTGACTCTTCCACTACGTTCCAGTTTTGGGTCTGATACACTTAGAGATGTGCCAAGTGCTTCCTGAATACTATAGAACATATTTTATATTTAAAATACTTCCATGCTTATGTAGTGAGTCAATGATTTTAAGTTTATTTGTTACACATTTCTATGTAAAAGTCAATGTGTGAACTATCATATTCACGACTTGGAAAAGTTGGCTTTTTTTTGCTGTGTGTTTGAACTCCTCACCCGACCAAAGGTCATGGAGAGGTCTATTGTTTTTCTAAAATGGTTATAGTGTTGTTTATTTTCTGGTAATTGAATTAGGGTGTGAGTTGCAAAGCCTGTGTTTCTGTTCATTTCATTCCATCTGTTCGGGTTTCTTTCTCTCTCCTGAGTCAGACAGTAATTTCCCATTGGTTGTCCAGTTACCAAGGTTGGTGTCCATGCATCCGTGCTGGTCTCTCCATACATGTCCGGGTGTCCTGTGAAACACTAAGCTTAATTTATTTGGAAATGACCTAGCTGTTCAATACACTGTCATCACTCAGTAGAGCAGAGGGAGAGAAATTCAAGTGACAAAACTCCAGAGAAGCTAGTGTCAGAGCGCCCCGGCGTGGCATGCGTGAAGGGGGTTGGGGGGAGGGGGGCGGGGCGCGGAGCGCAGAGATCTCAGGTGTCCTCCCACCCTAGGCCTCTCCAGGATCGCCGCTGCTCAGTGGCCTCCCCCCGCCCCCATCGCTTTGGCTGCTCAGGGCCGGGTGGTCTCTGCAGCTGCCCGGCATCCTGCCCGAGGCCCCCCCTGCCCACACGCTGTCTTCCAGTCTCTCTCTGAACACTCGACTCTTTCTGCCTCTGTCTCACCTGGCGTGGGTGCGTGCGAGTGCCTGTCCGTGTGCCTGGCTGTCGCTCGTCCGCTCTCTCAGGAAGGTCCTGTGCTGGGCCCGTGGCGTGGGGGCAAGGCGGGCCTCGGTTTGGGGACAGGGCGGGGCTGAGGCACTCCATGGGGTTTGCACAGTCGGAAGGATGGGCGCCTGGGGCCCGGCTGGGCTGCCCCTAAGCCCGCAGGAGGCTCCGGGGACCGCGGCCCCGGGCCGACGCCCCGCTCGTCTGGAGCCACGCGACCCTGAGCAGCGAACGGGATGGTGGGGGGCGGGGGGTGGGGGTGCACCGAGACGTCCTCCCCGCTCAAGCCACCCCCCTCCCCAACCCCCGCCAGAGCTCCCGAAGCCTCGCCAGGCCGCTCGGGGTCCGGGAAGCGCCCCGGGCCAGGCCAGGCGCGTGCTGGCCGGAGGTGGCGTCGTCTGGTCTCCCAGCTGCAGGGCCTGTCCCGGTTTTTCCCATCAGTTTTTCAAAAGTGACGGTCACCCCACATTGTGAGTCGTCTAGATTTCTCACTGACACCCCTTGTTGGGAGTGACTTTTTCGAGAGATAGGGAAGGTCACTTGGGGGATGTTAGTCATGAGAGAAAGTAAGGGCTCAGGTGGGATTGCAGATGTCATCCAGGGGGTAAATAGAGACAGTTGTTGCTGGTACCAAGACATGAAGTTTTTTTTCCCCCTTTCCCCAAAAGGCCATATTACGACCACATGGGGGCGCTGAGTAACAGCCCATAGCTCAGCTGGAAGGGTGGACCTTTGATAGTGATACCCTGGGATGGGTTGGACATACCCCCAACCTTTGTCATTAATGCAGATGCAGCCCGGGCTGCTTAGGTTGAGTTGAGAAGCAGTGTGGTTTGCAAGTGAACATGCCTCGTTTAGGGAGAGATCAATAGCCATACAGGGAGATATGATTAGAAAGAGGAAGAACATCATATGATGCATTTTACTTATCTGAGGCAGGATTGATGGGGTTCTGCTTGAACAAGAGCCTGAGATCTTCAACAGGTTCACAGGAATAGCTGTACTCTGGCTTTGGAGTCTGTTTCTGTCTCCCCCTCCTGTAGGCCATAGGGTTTTATTCTAGAATTGTGTACACAGGCAGATAGACCCTTCACTTTTACAGCAGTTGAAGTCACTAGAACAACCTGATATGGCCCTGTCCATTTCTCGGACAGCTGGTTTGGACTCCCTTTTTCTTGCCAGGTCTTTACTGATACTTGATCCCCTGGCTTTACCTGGGGATTTTTCAAGTCTTCCTGTGGTTTGTTCTCCATACCGTTGGAGTTCTTGCTGAAACCTTCCCAGGTCAATTATATGTTTTAAGAGTGTATTGGCATCCTCGTCAAGAAACAAATCAGAAGTTAAGAATGGTCGTCCATACATCATTTCATAAGGACTTAACAATAGTGGCCGTTTGGGGGATGTCCGTAGCCTCATGAGGGCTATGGGCAGCATATGTGTCCACTTATTATGTGTTTCTGACATAGCTTAGCCAGAGCCCTTTTAAAAGTCTGGTTGGCTCTCTCCACCTTTCCTGAAGCTTGAGGCCTCCACGATGAGCGGAGTTGTTATTTTATGCCTAAGCATGTGGCTAGGTTCTGGTGTATCGTGGCTGTAAGTGAGGGACCGTTGTCACACTGAAATGACCGAGGCAGCCCAAACCTAGGCACTATCTCCTTCAGCAGAGCTTTACAGACTTCTGTAGCTCTCTCAGTCTCAGTAGGGAACGCTTCGTTCCATCCTGTGAATGTGTCAATAAAGACTAGCAAGTAAGAAAACCCTTGGGTCTTGGGCATGGCTGTAAATTCTACTTGCCAGTCCACTCCTGGGTATGATCCCCGATGATGGACAGGTGTAATTAGAGGAGGTCTGGTTTTTGGGTTATTTTTTAGACAGGTGTCACAATTTTGTGTGACCTGTTTAACAACCTTAGCTAACTGGGGATGGGAGAGAATAGGCTTAAGCACGATATCTAGATTTTCTTTTCCAAAATGGGCGCTCTTATGTAAGGAGTTAGTAATGTTTTAAACCTGAGAATCAGGGAGTATTATTTGGGCCTGATCAGGCTGAAACCACCCATGTGACCCAATCTCCCAGGCCCGCTCAGCATATCGGGAATGTCCCTCTGGGGTAAAATCTGGAGTCAGGGTTTCCTTGGGGAAAAGGGGACAGATAGCAGTGGCAGAGGTAGCTTCCCCGGCAGCTCGTCCTGCCTCTTGATCAGCTTTCCTATTTCCCTGAGCCTCTTTTTCTTGCCCCTTTTCGTGACTCTTGCAGTGGATGACAGCTAATTTTGCAGGAAGTTTGACTGCCTCCTGGAGCCTGAGAATGAGCTCTTTGTGTTTAATAGCAGAGCTTCGGGCACTGAGCATCCCTCTTTATTTCCAAATTGCTTCACGGGCATTCAGAATGAGGAAAGCATACTTAGAGTCCATACACACATTAATCCTCTTTCCTTCTCCTAACTCCAAAGCTCTTGTCAGGGCAAAAAATTCAGCTTTCTGGGCTGAGGTGTCTGGGGGAAGAGACCCACTTTCCTTAGTTTCTTCCAGGCTCACTACAGCATATCCTGCTTTCCTCTCTCCCTTTTCTAGAAAACTGCTGCCATCTGTGTGCCAGTTTTCCTCTGGGTCAGATAAAGATGTCTCTGATAGGTCCCGGCGAGAAGAGTATAACTCGTCTGTGATTTGTATGCATTGGTGATCCAGAGGGGAGGTAGGGGGATCTGGCAGTAAGGTTGCTGGATTTAAAGTCTGGCAGACCCTCAAGTTTATTTCTGGAGTGTCAAGGAGGAGGGCTTGGTATTGGGTGATCCTTCCCCCTGTCATCCACCTGTCCCCTTTCGTTTCCAAGACTGCTTGCACCTAGTGAGGCGTATACACTGTGGTGGGCTGACCCAGGGTCAGCTTAGATGCCTCCTTAACCATAAGAGCGGTGACTGCTACTGCCCGGAGGCAAGTGGGCCACCCTCAGGCCACCTTATCTAGTTATATTGAGAGATAAGCCACAGGTTGTAATACGGGCCCCATCATCTGCTCTAAAACCCCAAGAGCAGTTCCTGTCCTTCCAGAAACATAGAGTCTAAAAGGCTTCTCCAGGTTGGGGAGGCCTAAAGCTGGGGATGTAGTGATGGACTCTTTTAGGGCATTAAAGGCCACCTTGCAGGTCTCATGCCAGTCGAGTGGCTCTTCCTCTTTCCCCCTTAAATTTTCATATAGGGGTCTGGCCAGATTGCCATAAGTAGGAATCCAGATCCTGCAAAACCCGGTCCTTCCTAAAAATCCCCTAAGCTGTTGTTTTGTTTGGGGGTACGGGGTATTTAAGATGAGGTATCTCCCCTCGGGGTCAAGCATTCTTTTTCTCTCCGTAATTATAAATCCAAGGTATTTTACTTGGGTTAAGCTAATCTGAGCCTACTTGGGGGATACTCGATAACCCTTTTCATACAGGAAAGTTAGCGTTTTAAATAGTGTCCATTTGAGAGCTGGTAAAATCTGGCCTAGCTATGAGCAAGTCATCCACATACTGTATTAGACTACTGTTTGTTAAAGTTAATTCCCTTAGTTCTCTCCCCGAGGAAGTCCTGAAGATATGAGGGCTGTCCCTAACCCCTTGGGGTAGTCGAGTCCAGTCGAGAGTTGTATGGTCTCTTTTGTTTCCAAGTCCCGCCACTCAAAAGCAAAGAGATTTTGGGATTCAGGATGGAGAGCAATGCAAAAGAAAGCACCTTGAAGGTCCAAGACTGAGAAGTACTTGGCATTTCCTGGGACTTGGGATAGAACGGTATATGGGTTTGGGACTATGGGGTGGATGGGAACCACAGCTTCATTAACAGCTCTTAGATCCTGGACGAATCGGTAAGATCCATCTGGTTTTTGAACGGGCAAGATTGGGGTGTTGCAGGGGGACTCACAGCTGATTCGAGTTCCAGTATCTTGGTATTTGTTAACTAATGGTTTTAGACCCTCAAGAGCTACTGGTTTTAAGGGATATTGTCTTTTCCAGGGCTAGGGAGCATTCGGTCTCAGAGAAATCTTTACTGGTGGAACATTTATGGCTAAACCAGGGCTGGAGACATCCCACACCTGGGGATTGACCTCAACTAGACAAGGGACAGACTCCTCCTTTTCTACCTCTGACTGTAAATATTCAGACATAGGCAAAGAAAATTATCGACTTCTACCTTTGTGTCCCCAAGTCACTCTGGTTTGGAGGCGAAAGTATTATTCTCAAAATGGAAAATTTGGATGCTGTAAACATGAAAAATTTAAAGAGTCACGCAGAGGATAGTCACTCTAAGCTAACCCCTAAGACATTTATTGACTGATTTCTAGCTTCTCGTCTTTAACCTTTTTTATCTACAGTAATCCTCTGTGTTCCTTTTAGTTAGGGATTCATTTTAAGACTATCCTGACTCTTCCACTACGATCCAGTTTTGGGTCTGATACACTTAGAGATGTGCCAAGTGCTTCCTGAATACTATAGAAAATATTTTATATTTAAAATACTTCCATGCTTATGTAGTGAGTCAATGATTTTAAGTTTATTTGTTACACATTTCAATGTAAAAATCAATGTGTGAACTAACATATACACGACTTGGAAAAGTTGGCTTTTTTTGCTGTGTGTTTGAACTCCTCACCCGACCAAAGGTCATGGAGAGGTCTATTGTTTTTCTAAAAGGGTTATAGTGTTGTTTATTTTCTGGTAATTGAATTAGGGTGTGAGTTGCAAAGCTTGTGTTTCTGTTCATTTCATTCCATCTGTTCGGGTTTCTTTCTCTCTCCTGAGTCAGACAGTAATTTCCCATTGGTTGTCCAGTTACCAAGGTTGGTGTCCATGCATCCGTGCTGGTCTCTCCATACATGTCCGGGTGTCCTGTGAAACACTAAGCTTAATTTATTTGGAAATGACCTAGCTGTTCAATACACTGTCATCACTCAGTTGAGCAGAGGGAGAGAAATTCAAGTGACAAAACTCCAGAGAAGCTAGTGTCAGAGCGCCCCGGCGTGGCATGCGTGCAGGTGGTTGGGGGGAGGGGGCGGGGCGCGGAGCTCGGAGATCTCAGGTATCCTCCCACCCTGGGCCTCTCCAGGCCCGCCGCTGCTCAGTGGCCTCCCCCCGCCCCCATCGCTTTGGCTGCTCAGGGCAGGGTGGTCTCTGCAGCTGCCCGGCATCCTGCCCGAGGCCCCCCCTGCCGACACGCTCTCTTCCAGTCTCTCTCTGAACCCTCGACTCTTTCTGCCTCTGTCTCACCTGGCGTGGGTGCGTGCGAGTGCCTCTCTGTGTGCCTGGCTGTCGCTCCTCCGCTCTCTCAGGAAGGTCCTGTGCTGGGCCCGTGGCGTGGGGGCAGGGCGGGCCTCGGTTTGGGGACAGGGCGGGGCTGAGGCACTCCATGGGGTTTGCACAGCCGGCAGGATGGGCGCCTGGGGCCCCGGCTGGGCTGCCCCTAAGCCCGAAGGAGGCTCCGAGGACCGCGGCCCCGGGCCGTCGCCCCGCTCGTCTGGAGCCACGTGACCCTGAGCAGCGAACGGGATGGTGGGGGGCGGGGGGTGGGGGGGCACCGAGACGTCCTCCCCGCTCAAGCCACCCCCCTCCCCAACCCCCGCCAGAGCTCCCGCAGCCTCGCCAGGCCTCTTGGGGTCCGGGAAGCGCCCCGGGCCGGGCCAGGCGCGTGCTGGCCGGGGTGGCATCGGCTGGTCTCCCAGCTGCAGGGCCTGTCCCGGTTTTTCTCATCAGTTTTAACAGTGACGGTCACCCCACATTGTGAGTCGTCTAGATTTCTCACTGACACCCCTGTTAGGGAGTGGCTTTTTGGAGAGATATGGAAGGTCACTTGGGGGATGTTAGTCATGAGAGAAAATAAGGGCTCAGGTGGGATTGCAGATGTCATCCAGGGGGTAAATAGAGACAGTTGTTGCTGGTACCAAGACATGAAGTTTTTTTTCCCCCTTTCCCCAAAAGGCCATATTATGACCACATGGGGGCGCTGAGTACCAGCCCATGGCTCGGCTGGAAGGGTGGGCCTTTGATAGTGATACCCTGGGATGGGTTGGACAGACCCCCAACCTTTGTCATTAATGCAGATGCAGCCCGGGCTGCTTAGGTTGAGTTGAGAAGCAGTGTGGTTTGCAAGTGAACATACCTCGTTTAGGGAGAGATCAATAGCCATACAGGGAGATATGATTAGAAAGAGGAAGAACATCATATGATGCATTTTACTTATCTGAGGCAGGATTGATGGGGTTCTGCTTGAACAGGAGCCTGAGATCTTCAACAGGTTCACAGGAATAGCTGTCCTCTGGCTTTGGAGTCTCCGTTCCTGTCTCCCCCTCCTGTAGGCCATAGGGTTTTATTCTTGAATTGTGGACCCAGGCAGATAGATCCTTCACTTTTACAGCAGTTGAAGTCACTAGAACAACCTGATATGGCCCTGTCCATTTCTCGGACAGCTGGTTTGGACTCCCTTTTTCTTGCCAGGTCTTTACTGATACTTGATCCCCTGGCTTTTCCTGGGGATTTTTCAAGTCTTCCTGTGGTTTGTTCTCCATACCGTTGGAGTTCTTGCTGAAACCTTCCCAGGTCAATTATATGTTTTAAGAGTATATTGGCATCCTCGTCAAGAAACAAATCAGAAGTTAAGAATCGTCGTCCATACATTATTTCATAAGGACTTAACAATAGTGGCCGTTTGGGGGATGTCCGTAGCTTCTTGAGGGCTATGGGCAGCATATGTGTCCAGTTATAATGTGTTTCTGACATAGCTTAGCCAGAGCCCTTTTAAGAGTCTGGTTGGCTCTCTCTACCTTTCCTGAAGCTTGAGGCCTCCAGGATGAGCGGAGCTGGTATTTTATGCCTAAGCATGTGGCTAGGTTCTGGGGTATCGTGGCTGTAAGTGAGGGCCCGTTGTCACTCTGAAGTGACCG